>NC_048273.1:4669741-4714741 GCF_009762535.1 Notolabrus celidotus | reverse complement strand
ATAGTTGAGGTTTCAAAGGGGGGCCCATGCCACCCCTGGACTTCCTTCTGGCCACGCCTCTGATACCAGGCAAGAAGATTATGGAGTAAAATTACATATTTATGAGGAGTCTCAAAGTGACAAATCCAAATAATGTGTGTTGTATAAAACAAGTTTTTGCACATTTTCAGCTGTTGAGAAAATAGATTTTATTTTTTTCTTTGTTTTTATAGTTTTCATCACTTGTGGGTTTTCATTTCATCCTCCTCTGCTTCTTGAATGATTTTTTGTTGACACTTGTAAATATTAAAGTCTTCTCCTTCCGACCAGCCTCCAGAATATACATACAGAAGCTTTGATTTGTATGCATTTATGTCTTTATAATTAAATATTCATAAAGTTTCAGAATCTTTATTCAATATGTCAGTACATCCATTAATCTGCTACTCAAAGAAACACTTTGACATTTGGCACATGAAGCTTTTTAAAATGTGTTTACTGCATGCAGCACTTTGACTCTGATATCACTCACTGCATTGTTCTCTCTCTTCACAGCGCCCCTATGCCATACTTTGTGGGAGTTCACCTCAGTCTGCTGGAGGTACGTCAGTTCATCTGCAGCTTTCTGCATTTATAAATACTCCTTCATTCTACCTGTTGATGGGAGAAGTTGATTGACTGGCGTGTTGCACATTCATAAAGTCATCTCTCTGCATGCATGGCCGTCTGGTGCCCCTCCTGCTCCGCTGAATTGTGCTCTCAGTATTGATGTGAAATATTAGAACTTTCACTCAGACAGTTTTTGGCACCTCCAGAAAAATGAATCAACAAAATTGACAGAATATTTTCCCCTCTTTATCCTCCTGTCTTGCTCGTGTGCATTCTTATCCAGAGCTACAAAAGACGGAGAGAAATAGAGGAAAAGTATCTGCAAACAAAGAGCTTCCCTCCTTCATTGTTAAAGCCTGAGTGTTTGTAGGGGGGCAAACCGTCACCGGCGCTGCTGTTGTGTGTGAATTCATGCTGCAAGCACGCGCAGGTTGGCGCTTGTGTGTAAGTGTTAGTGTGTGTTTGTCTGTTTGTGTGTGTAATTGTGCAAATGCATATGTTGTAATGCATGTGTGTATGTGAGTGTGTGTGTATGTGTGTGTGTGTGTGTGATATTTGTCTGACAGTTGCAGCAGAGGCAGTATTTATCACACTCTGCATCCGTGACAGACCCCCTTTCCGCCACTACATAATTAGTCCAGATCAGCATGTGAGCCTCCACTGCACAGGCTGTCACCAAAGTGACAAACTAGAAATTCACACACTATGCTGCCCACATCCCCCCCTCTCACACGCACACACACACACACACCTGCATCCTGCACCACACTAAAATAATTGTTGAATTTGTCGCCATCAGGACGCACGCAGCACCGCGCAGCATCACTGTGTTGTTGTTGTTGATGCATGAGGTTTTTGGTGCTGAGTAAAATCTTTGCACAGTCCAAATTTTCCTCTCAGAGCCATTCTTCATTTTGGAAGCCTGTGTGTGTGTGTGTGTGTGTGTGTGTGTGTGTGTGTGTGTGTGTGTGTGTGTGTGTGTGTGTGTGTGTGTGTGTGTGTGTTATCATAAGGGTGCTTTAATTTTTTCTGGCATTGCCATTTTTCCCTGAATTGTAAACGAGGATGATGAAGGAGTGTGACCGCTGTGTGTTCTTCCTCCTCTGACAGAAAAGACTTAGTCTGCAGGGAAACACCTGGAGCACACTTAGAGATGAATCTGTGTGACAAACTTTAATAACAATATCAACAGAGCAATCATTTCAGGCTCCTTATGCATAAAGCAAACATTTTGCCCAAAGTACACTACCAGTCAAAAGTTTGGAAACCCCTTCTCATTCAAGGGTTTGTATTTATTCTAATTATTGTAAACTCTGTAGATTAATACTGAAGACATCAAAACCATTAAAGAACACATGAAGAGTTCATTTGCAAAAACAGTTAACTCACTTTTGAAAAATTAAAAAAGATGTTTCAAAAAACATTTTTTTCTAATGTTAGCTTTAGGTATGATCAATCAAAGGAGGTTGGGTGGCTTTCACTAAGTCAAAATGACTTTACTAATCAGAGATATCTTGAAAATGTAACTTTATTAGGAATCTATATAAAAAAGAAATATGTTTTTTGAAAATGTATAAAAACAGAGTTATCTGTTTTTGCAAATGAACCCTTCATATATGGAATTATTTAATTCACAAAAAGGTGTTAAGTATTTACTTATTTTATTATTTTTTTAATTAAAAAAAATATAAATTATCTGTTTATTCTTGTCAACGTTGCAGATATTTTTCTTTGTACATTTTCTTATATATATATATATATATATATCAGAAGTTTACAGAAGTTTGGCAGAATTTGGGATTTTTTTGACCATTTTTCAGAGAATATGATTGATAAGAGAAAAACTTTTTTTTCACTCATGGTTAGTGGTTGGGTGAAACAAATTTTTTATCAAACAACTGCGTTTACTCTTTTTATATCATATAGACAACAGAAACTAACCAAGAAACCATACATTCTGCCAGGGTGTGTAAACTTATGAGCACAACTGTATATAAGAAAACTCATCCAATGCTGACACGTCTTTGTTTTGTCTTGTTTTGTTTCCTTGTTGTTTTTTTGTGTGTGAAAACTACTAAATAAAAAGTATATATGTATATTAAAAAAAAGTGTTAAACAAAACAGAATACAGGGGCGCTGGTGGCCTAGCGGTCTAAGCACCCCACATACAGAGGCTATAGTCCTTGTCACAGAGGTTGTTGGTTCGACTCCCGACAGCCACCATGTACTGCATGTCTTCCCCCGCTCTCTACTCCCCACATTTCCTCTTTCTCTTCAACTGTCTTAGCATAAAGGCAAAAAAATAAATAAGCAGAATATGTTTTATATTTTAGATTCTGTAAAGTAGCCCCCTTTTTCCTTCATGACAGCTTTGCACACTCTTGGTATTCTCTCAGTCCGCTTCCTGAAGTGGTCTCCTGGAATGGTTTCTAATTAACATGAGCCTTGTCAAGAGTTCATTTGTAGAATGACTTGCCTTCTTAATGTGTTTGAGACCATCAGTTGTGTTGTTCAGAGGTAGGGTTAGCACACAATGGATAGTCCTATTTGACTACTGTTGTAATCCAGATTATGGCCAAACCAGATTATTTCATAGTGTTGATGTCTTCAGTATTAATCTACAATGTTGAAAATAATTCAAATAAATAAAAACCATTGAATGAGAAGGTGTGTCCAAACTTTTGACTGGTAGTGTATGTCAGTTATTTTGACATGTGACACAGCATAAAACAAGTATTCAATATATGTCATAAAAGAAGAAAAAAAATAACTTCTGCATTCCTACTTTTTTTTATTATAATAATTACAGATTAGGATTAATTCCTTCTTGTCATGAGAAGATGATTATAATAGTTTAACACCGGGCGTTTCTTCCTTCAGAGAGTCCGCAGTCGATCCCTGGAGGACGTGGTCATCCTCAACGTGGACACCAACACCCTGGAGAGTCCCTTTGATGACCTGCACAACCTGCCCAGCGACGTGGTGAGACACACACGCACATGCACATACAATTACACACACACACACACACACTCTCCAGAGCTTCTCACCCTTTATTCTCTAATTACACATGACACACAGAAGGTTCGCTTCTTCCTCTTTCACATCCAAGCTCACTTGCAAAACCGCACACATTCTCCTCTCCTCCAGTGTGCTCACACTGAAGCCCACACACACACACACACACACACACACACACACACACACACACACACACACACACACACAGGCTCACACACAAACACATACACATGCAGAAACTTGTCAAAGTATAGCTCTGTCCCCTCCCCACATCATTAATGACTGCAGCACCGGCTCCTCAGATTGTGGCTGTCTAAAGTAAACTCCCGTCGCGCCGTGTGACGCTTGAAGGCGAACAGCATTCCCCGACCATCAGAGGCTTGTGGGAAAATGTGCAACTCCCTTCCCTTCATCTCCATCCATTCTAATCATTATTTCACAAAGTCTTGCATTTCTGCCTGCCCACTGGCACGTTTCTGAGAGCGAGAGATAGGAGGAGGGAACGAGGCAGAGTGAAAGAAAAGGAAAAGGCAGAGATGGGTGATTTTCTAGGGGGAGAGAGTGGGAAGAAGGGGGCCAATTACCAGTGTGGGCAGTGAAGCCACCTGCCAGTGCGTCGTCTCTTTAATTAATAGAGCGGTGACGCTGGTCAGTGCTGCAGGAAGCATCGCCGCCGCGTCAGGGTCACACGCACTTTTACACACACTTTAAACAAACCCAGAGAACTACACACACTCCTGTCAGCTTGTGGTGTTTGTTTAGTCGTTTTCCTGGGTGTGTGTGTGTGTTAACGCTCCTCTGTGAGGTAGTGAAGCCCTGCTGAGGCTGCAGATGCACATTTACCCACAATGCATACAGCATAATCTCACGTCCCTCCACCTATCAGACTGCAGCGGTATTTAATTCAATGCACCGTCCAGCCGCCGCCGCCACACACCCCTCTGTTCCTCCTGCTCTCCGCTGTGTCTGCTGCATTCATTCTACTCTCTGCTATAATCTGATCTTTCCAACATTTTAAACAACCCCGGCTACTTTTTTTTAGTCTCTCCGCTGCCCACCTCGCCGCCGCCGCCGCCGCCTGCCTCACTGCCTGGCTGCTCAAGTTTCATGACACCTGTCTGCCTTCTTGTCTGGCTCTCGCAGTACTCGCCGCCAGCCTGGACGTTTGGTGCTCCTGCTGTTTCTTTGCCTGCGTGCCTGTCTGGCTACAGAACCCTTCCTCTCACTAACTGCCTGCTAGCTCTCCTGCACCCAGGGACTCAAGCCCTAAATTAAATTGCAAACTGAGTTTGTCATAAAAAGGGAGTCAAGGCTTTTGAAAAGCGACAGAAGCAGAGAGAAAAGCCTTTGTCTTTGCCGTGTGATAAATTAAGTGGCAGACTCAGAGCCTTTTTTCTCTTTGATCCCCTACTCACCATTTTTCCTGACTAATGACAGAACATAGCCCGCATATCATGTCAAATTACACCACCTGAAACGGAAAAACTTCACTGGCATTAATATATTTATCGCAACAAATTGTTGTTGTTGTTTTTATTCCTCTTCCTGTTTTTTTTCTGTCTCCTCTCATCTCTTCACCGGGGCGAGCAGATTAATAAGGAAGCGAGCAGGTACTAATTGAGTGGAATTCCAGGTCTCTTGTTAGTTTGCTTGTTAGTGATGAGGACATGCCACATGGCATTTGATGTTTGTGTTTACACACAAGGAGATGTTTGAGGCATTGTGCAGTTTGTCAAACAGAGGCCTGAAATCTTGATTAATGCTGAGCGCTCGTCTGCCCGGGCTGAGCTGCGGCGCCTCGTTTCTCTTCCATTAAACCCCACTCTTCATTTCTGTCTTAATTCTCACTGCAGCACCGGCTCCTTCACACTCCGGCTGTATTCAGCGTGAAACTGAAGCCCCGAGACTCATGAAGTAATGATTATTCTCGCTTTAAAAGCCCAGCATCACTTTGTATGAATACACTATAAAGCATAAAGGGATGAAAGGTAAAGGCCACAGGCAGTTTGGTGTGTACTTTAAGTCTTTCTTCGAGGGAAAACAAAGCACTCTGATGTTGATTTAAGCAAACCTTTAGAGATCCGTCTAATTATGGCGTCGCAGGCTGTGAGCACATGTGGACTCGATTATTCAGACCGGCTGACCAGTGGCCCGGCTTTTAGCAGGTTCAGAGTTCACAGTTGTCCCGAATTAGCCGCCCTCTTTCAGACGGGACCCCTGCTCCGGCTCCACTAGTGCCCGCCCATTAATGGTCTCTTCCCCGCAACTTCACACATAATATTTCAGATTTATTGACTATTACAAATGCTACCACGCCGGTAGCGGTTGCGTTTGGCAGAAAGAGGAAAAGATCTGAATGAGAGGGTAATTGGTAACCGGTCAGAAAAGGATGCAACAGTCCTTTTGAGGATAATGTCCGACTCTGTTTCAGATCGGAGGGCGACACACGAATCAAAGGTTCGACATGGTTTCAGCTTTTTGTTCTGAATTGAAAGAAATAAATCTCTTTTCATTTTTCTGTTTCAGTCTTCTTTTAATTGAATCTTCTTCTTTTAACCTCTGCGGCTCGCTCTGTTCTATAAATAATAACAACCCAGGAACTTTCCACGTCTTCCTTTAACTCTCTGTTTTCCTTTTGTTTTGTTTTGTGACATTTTTTCAAACGGCTCACGTTGTTGAATGCTCGTTGTGTATTTTTAGGGAGGATTTTGCATATTTTTAAGATTGCCTAAGTTAAAGTGAAAGTTTCAGTTGTTTTTACACATTAATAAATCATACTAATCTCACAGAGACGCTGCTGCTGTCAGTAAAATCAATATGTTGACAAGCCTGTGAAAAGGAAAATACTCAATAAAAAGGAATGTAGTTTTTCCCTGGAAGATCAAGGTATTTTTGTTTCTGGATCCACGGTTCCTATTCCACGCAGAGATTGTGCTGATAAAGTTATAATTGGCTTTTGGTTGGTTGGAGCTGTTTACCGAGCGAGTCATTAAAAGTATCCAAGAATAGCAAATTAGGAGTGTGTTAATTCTGAAAACAAACAGTGTGTGACTGAATCTGATTTTTATTTGATCCCACCAATTGATCTCCTACCTATGACGGGAGAATTTTTCATGTATTATTCTTTCTGTGCCACACGTTCAAGGTGAGGTGCTACAATGCAGCTTACATCTTTATTTTCAGATGCTCCCTCTCACATCACAGCCCTAATTCCTTCTATTCTCCTCCTTCTCTCTGCCTCGCGCTACTTTGCTGACACCGTGTACCCATACATTCCTAGCCTTCGTACATTTGATCATTTGTATTCCCAATAAAGGGGGAAATTTACAGCGTACACTCCTACTTCCTGTATTTCAAGCCTGCATTTGGAGGTTTACAAATGAATGAGGGGGTTGCGGTTGTGTCTGCGCGCCTCTCCTGAGATCACCTGGCACACTTAATCAAACATCCCAGCTTTAATTTGGTGCTCAGATTCAGATGCTGAGAGAAAACAACATCTACATCATCATCTACAACAGAAGACAGCAGGCAAACACACACACACACACACACACAGATGTCTACACGTTTGTCGGCAAGAAATGTTCATCACTGACATTCAGATGTAGTTCAGGAGTAAACTTTTTGCTACTCACAGGTTTTTTTAGTTTGTCCACCAGTTTCCCTCATTTTCACTTTGGATTCAGCAGACAGTCTTTCATTTCTCTGGAGCCTTCCGAGTAAAGCCGAGCCACCGACAGTTCAGCCTGTCACATGCTGCTCTAACTAGACGGTAGCTCACACTGGGAGTGTGGTCGCTCCACCTCAGTTACATACTGTACTTTTTAACAGAACCAGCCTCAGTCGGTGTGTTTACCACATGAAATAACAAACTTACAAACAACTTTCTGATTGTGTGTCTTCATGCCCCCGGCTGGCAAAATGTCACAGAGTGCTCATTTTAAAACGTTGATTTTACAGGTTAAGGTTGTTTTAAATGGCGCTGAACTGTGCGATCCGCTCTCTCTGCGGCGTTCGCAGCCCTTCATTTACTCATGTGGAGTTTAAAAGCTGCACTTCATTTTTCACACACTCGTTCTGCCGGCGGTTCACTCCGGATTAGAAGTCAAAAAGGGAGAGCAGCATCACCCACCGCGTTAGTTATTGAAGTGAGAGATGACATTTAGCTGTAGTTAATTATGTATGCAAAACTCAGCCGCTCAGCTGCTATAAGAGGTCAGCTTGACAAAGTAACCCCACACCGGAGAGAGTCTCATGGCAATCAGATAGCCCTATTAAAACACACACACACACACACACACACGCGCACACATACACACACTTTTCTTCCCCCTTGCTTTGCCACTCTTTTTCTTCTCCTCTGACCAAAATATTTCATTGTTTGTGCTTTAAAAAAAACACAAAGAATTACCCGTGCTCTAATGGTGCACTTTATCCGTTTTTATCTGTTCCATCGCTCCACTAATTTAAGTTAATTCTCCCATCCTAACAAAGACCGGATTGTTACTTTAGAAGAGATTGTATTTAACTCCACCCTATCATCTTCAGTAATACCCCCATTAATGTGCAGTTTTACTATAAGGCTGAAAATAGAAGGTTAATTTAAAAAAGAATTCATAAATATTGTTTTAAACTGAGTGAATAAATGAATTTCACAGATTCATCGTGGGCATGAGTGAGTGTATATTTGCCGCTTCTCCCTGTGTCTTTGTTCAGATTTGTGTGTGTGTGAGTGTGTACGTGTGTGTGTGTGTGTGTGTACAGTTCAGACTGCAGCACATCAAAAGAAAGTGGGAGATTTTCATAACTATTTTTTTTCTTTGTAGTTCTTTAATTGCGTCCCCATGGCTTTCTTTCCCTGGACAGAATCTTAAACAAAACAGTCTTTTTTTGTGAGAAGAAAAACCCAACTTCTCTATTATTATTATTTTAACAACAGACAAGTGTCAGGGTCGTTATTTGGGAGGGTTTTTTTTTTCCTGTTCTTATAATTTAGAGGAAAATTCTAAATTTACATCCAGGTTTTTTTTTTATTTCTTCTTTATTATTTTTTTAATTTCCATGAAATTAAATATATCTTTGACAGCATGAGTTTTGCCTTTTATTTTACAGTTTGTGCTGACAAATAATGACGGGTCCAATAATTATTTAACACTGCTGACCAGAGTTAAGGCAGCTTCTGCCTCTATAAATCAGCCTTCTTTAAGAAATGTTGTGTATTTAACCCTCCTGTTCTAATTTTTCACTCCATTACTAACCATTTAAATCAAGATTTAGTCCATTAGTGTTCTTTAATTCTCACAGATCATGGTTCAATGAGGATAACTCACTCATTCTTCATTAAAATTCATGTTAAAACATTTTTAATGCACATTTTTAAGCCCTGAATATAAAAACAATAGTTGGACATGATGTAGATTTTTGTTTATTTTATTTTAAATTTTGAATTTCTTTATTTTTATGAAGTGATGTTGATAAATCAACATGACTCCTGTTCTGTCACATGCTGCTTTGAAATTGCCTAAAATAGGTCAAAAAGGGTCAATTTGACCCGCATCATAACAGGAGGGTTAATCTCTCTTTAATATCTCTTAAGGTGATGTTGAACAATCTGAATAATTCCCTTTATTATAAATCATATAGATGTGTCTAAGTTGAATATATATGGAGTCAATCTGCGTGTGACAGTGATACAAGAAGTTTGTGTGCGTCGTCTTAACACGCACACACACACATTCACACCGACGCGTGGTGTCACCTACAGAGGTATCATCCCTTACAGTCAGCCAGGGATCATCATTGCACCTGCTAATTACCATCTCCAGCTGGAGAGTTAAATGGAGATCTGTTCTATGTCTGACCTTTGACCCCGTGCTCTTTATGTGACGCACTTCAAACCCTGTTTGGGCCTGGCTGGGCTGGGCCTTAATGAGGCCCCATGTCTGCCCTCTGTGGGCTGTGCGCTTTGGATGCCCCGCTTTCATCCCCGACCATCTTCCCTTGATGTAAATTGAAAAGATCACAGCTATGGGGAGAAGACCTGTACTGGAAAGGCCCCTCTGCATAGATTATGAATATCATAACTCAACAGTTTCTCTCTCTCTCTCTCTCCCTCACTCTCTCTTTCTCCCCCATCCACCCACTCCCCCTCTCTCCCCCCCCTTGCCACCCTTTCCCTGTACAATGCTATAGTTCTAATTGGACCCAATGGGGGACTCTCTGCCTTTGATCTCATCACCGCCACTGTGACTTTACACTAAAAAATGTCACTGCCAAATTGGGTTATCACCTGTAGAGCCTGGCCTTCCTCTGATGCCGGTACGCATCTCGTTAGCTTCACTCAAACTGTAGAAGTTAATTAGTTTGACAGAGCCATTACCGTGGAGGCATACCTGATGATTGTATTGAGCGTAGGCGCCACATTCAAAATCCAGCCATTAAACACACATTTATTTTTGTGTGTCGGATGTGAGAGAGAGAGAGCGAACCTTTCCACTGTGCTTCGGTATATTATCAGTAAAAGTGGCGTTCTGGTGTTTGTCCTTCTGCTTCCATATTTGTTTAATGTGACAATTTAATTAATCACCGTGCGTGACCGAGAAAATATTTTCATCATGCTTTATCTTTTTTTTTTGTGGATAAATGTAATACTTTGAAGTTATCCCTTTATCACCCGTTTTTCTTTCTAACACCGGGACACCGAACACAAGTGAAGTGGTGTCCCCACCTCATTAAAAAGTGTTTGCCTCTGCAGCGCTCTCGCCCGCTCAAAGCCGCCGTACAGAACTCAGTGTGCAGAGTAAACTCTATTGCTATCCCGTCTCCTCTGACAGTCTTTGGGGTATGCATCCCCCACTTAGACTGACATTGTGTTCGCTTTGATTCTCCCCCCCTGAAAAAAAAAGACAGTTTAATGATTTGCAAGGATGAAAAAAAAAAAATCAGTGAAAACGCACATAAACATGAAATATTAATTCCAGAAAGGGCTTTACACAAACATAAAAGCATTTAGCACAATGAGTGAATATGGAGATGACACTTGTTAATTTATCCGTGATAAACTTCCTGTTTGATGCCTGGGAGCATTTGCAATGGCAGCGCAGGGACGATGTGGAGAGTGAGAAAGCCCAGGGGAGAGGAATCGGCGCTGTTCGTTTTGTCTTTGTCCCAGTTTAAGACTGCCACTCTCTCCATCTCGCTCTCTCTCTCTCTCCTTCTCTCTCTCCCAGCCTCTGTTTCTTTCTGCCCGTCCTTTGTATGAGCTGTGCTAACACTTTGCTTCTCCTCCCTGAAGTTTTCGAGATAGGCTAATTGCAGACGCCAGACCACGATATCCCTCCAGCGCTGCAGCTACTCAGCGTGATGCATTCAGCCACCTCGACTTGAAATAGACCTGATCAAAATTTCATCACTTTTCAGAGGAGCTGGGGTCATTTAATGGTGGACAAAACCTCTAATTTTCCTCTGCTTTCATCTCTTCTTCTTCTGTCCGTGCCCTCAAATACTGATTTGATCTATTAAGACTAATAACACTGGTGTATCGGATTCAATGTAAATGCTTTATGATGCTTAAAGATGAACATACATAAAGCTAATGGACATTTAATTAGGAGGTGATTGAATGGACTGGTTACATAAGTAGTTATGTGCTTAATCCTACTATAAGACTGAAAACAAAACAAAATACTGAGTCATGCAAACCATTCCTCCTCCTTCATTCAGACATCAGAGCAATGAATGAAGATTTGATGTCCTTACCTAAAGAGCTTTGACATGCTGCGCCCTGCTTTAGATCCCATGAGCAAGACACTCAATCCAAAGCAGCCACAGGTGTAGTTCCTTGGGCGACATTTGAGTTTCATATGGAGAAATCAGGCTTCATTTCAGCTGTTTCATGGTCATGTTATGGTTTAGAATATTCAATAAAAGCAGAAATAACCATAGACTGAATAAAACATGGACCTAGTCTCAGTGATGTCACCTATTAGTTTCTGAAGCCTTATTTGGAAATGCTGACTCATTGTAACTGTGCGTCATCCTAGAACCAGGTGGAGCTGAGGTGGACTTTTAGCCTCCTGTCAGTCAACTCAGCTTCACGCCTGATTATGCAAATGTATGCATGGCTCTTTGCAGTAATATAAAATTCAGCCCTCATACAGTGAGTATGAATAAAAAAAGAGCTATTAAAAAAGTGCTTTTTGTACTATTCTGGTGGCATGTTTAATTATGCTGCAAAAATGGCCACTTTAACATGGATGTTAATGGGGATTCCTGGGCTTTTGGAGGCAGCCTCAAGTGGACACTCCTGGAACTGCAGTTTTTTTTGCACTTCTGCATTCATGTTTCAACTCTTAAAGCTGGGGTTGGTAGTCAGATTTACATCCACTTTTTGTTATACTGGTTAAAATGATCTTTATGTCCCGATGATAATCAATACATAATGTGTTCTTAAAAAAGAGGGGGAAAAAAAGCTGCTATCTACAGCCGGAGTAAACCTGGGAAAACACCAACCAATCCCTGCCATCAGGAGCCAAATGATGAAACCAATCAAATCCTGTCCTGCCGTTCTGCCCGCCTCCTGCAAAGCGTACATTTCATGTTTGTTTTTAACTTTCACTATGAGAATGTTTCTGTGTTTTCTTACCGCTGAGTGAGACATGAGTTGACTTAGTGCAGAACACAAACCATGTGCTGAGGACCGGTTTGGAATCAGTCCCCATCATATGGTCACGAATCAGAGGCGTTCGTGAATGTGAGCAGGGGCGTCGTTTTGGAGGGGGGGAGGGGTTAGACAGAGTCCTGAGGAAATGCTATATTCAAATTCATGCTAGTTTTCTGTGACTACCAACCCTAGCTTTAAGCCAGGTTTATAATTTGGCGTTGAAGCTTACACTATAGGTCCGCATGGCACTTTTCCAACGCCTGGCGTGCCCCTCCTTTAAAATGTAACTATGCATTGAAACAACACGGGCCGCAAGCCCTCTGATTGGTCTGCTTGACAGCATTGCATTTCCTGCATTTACAG
Source organism: Notolabrus celidotus (assembly GCF_009762535.1). NCBI lineage: Eukaryota > Metazoa > Chordata > Actinopteri > Labriformes > Labridae > Notolabrus > Notolabrus celidotus. Next base: position 4,702,107 of record NC_048273.1, on the reverse strand, counting down.
CACTTGCTGCGCAACATTGTCACATCCATGCACATGTATGTAGTGCTCACTTCCGCGTCAGCCACTGCTGCATAGGGTCAACACAGAAGTATAAACCAGGCTTTAAAGCTGCTGCTTGATTTAAAGAAATGGACGACTTTACAGCTACCAAAAGTAGGGATGCACCAATCCTACTTTTTAGGTCCTGATACCGATACTGAACCGATCCAATCCCGGTATTGATTTAACAATCTCTTTTTTTTCAAAGGTGACATATCATGCAAAATGGGCTTTTTAATGGTTCTCTACCTGAAATATGTGTCCCTGTCTACAAACCCCCCGAGAATGAAAAAAATCCATTCTGCCCCTGTTCTGATTTCTCCACCTTTCTGTAAATGTGTGTGAAACGAGCCGTTTCAGACTTCCGTGTTTTTGTTACGTAACAACAATATCCGGTCTGTCACGGAGTCAGAGCTCGGAGCTTGTTCAGCCCATAGACTGTATAAAATACAACTCAACCCCTCCTCTGTTTTTCATTACCTGCACACATGTGTGCTAACAAGGAGCTTAGGAGGGAGGCATGCTAGTTGTAGGCTGTCTTAATAAACACAAAGGTCGGTTTTACTCCCCACGTCTGCAGATTTGAAGATCTAGTGGATGATTTTTATTTATCAGGGATAAGTGCTAACGCTAATTAGCATAGCCACATAGCTACATGTTCATAGCTGTAGCTGTAGCTGTGTACCAAGACACACGTCGACATACTGATAAATACAACAACAAGAAACACTAAATCTGTGACCAATGGTTCAGAAAAGGTCCTGCTACAGGCGCCTCTCCGTCAGGATCAGATTCTGGATCAGATTCAGAGGGTTGAAGTAACGTGATCTCTGAGCAGCCGTGTATATTCAGCCAACATGTAAACATTAAATCAACGTGCTGGACAGCCGAGGCACATCCACTTCCTGAGGGGGCGTGGTCAGAGAGAAAACAGAGTGTTCTGAGGAGGACTGAAGAAGAGGGCTTTTCAGGCAGACCAAAATCTGATTTCAAAGTGTTTTTTTGAGCATAAACTTTAAAGACATGTATTGGGGACCTCTTAGACCAATATATATTGATGAAAAAAGCGTGATATGTCACCTTTAATGTGAGGATAGAATCATGTTTTGGCAACTTCAGGCTTTTCTGACTTTGTAATCCACAATGAAATGAACATTTTTAAACTGACAGTATCATTATTCAAGAGATTGTAAATGTGTACCAGCAGTTTGGTGAGTTAATCTTCATAACCAATAGATATAACAATTAAACTGTAAACCTCAGCAGTGGATAAGATGAATTTAATATCCCTCTTAAGAAAACTGCTTCAAATGAGAAAATAAAAAATAGGTTAACATTGTGTTTCCAGTGTTTCCCACATAATGACCTGTACCTGCGGCAGGGAGGAGGGATATTAAAATCGGCACTATATATCGGCCCCTTGTCGCCTATATCCGATCTAGCTTTTTGAGTCCGATCTGGCCGATACCTGGATCGGATCGGTGCATCCCTAACCAAAAGTGAAGTCAAAACATCCGAAGCTCTCCGTACTGACTGGCTGCAGTAAAGGTCATAAAGCCAGCTACCTCCATGTTAACAGATGGGAAAAGGGTTGATGAGTGTGGCTCCTGCAGCACTGTGGGAGCTGGATTAGCAGAGTAGAGGTGGAAATGTGAGAAGACACATAACGAAGTCTTGCACCTGAGTCAGTGAACTTTGAACATCTATGGGTGTCTGATTCAATTCAACACATGAAGCTGTTACATCGCAAACTGTGACAACCTGAGGTATCTTTGTCGTTTCATCGGTAAGATAAATGTGTGTTTTAATTTGCCGAACAGACAGAATGTAAATATTGAGGCTTCCCTCGCCAACGCAAAGACTCTGTCACCAACCTTCATCAGTGCAATATGTCAAGGGGATATTTTGGCTTCACTTTTGCACAATGGGTGGAGATGGAGACACGTTGTCCATCTTTATGTGCAATCTGTTTTGCTCCAACAAAGTTTGTAGATTTATTTTTAGGTTTTCTTTTGAAACTGTGATTCAGACCCGGTCTACAGCCCATAGTGAGCAGTATAACAGTGATCTAGACCTCCCGGACAACCCAATCAAATGTGCTGCTTTTGTGCGAGGCTGGCAGAGCCCACACGGAGAGCAGCAGTCCCTCGCTTTCTCTGCCTCCTCCTCCTCCTCCTCCTCCTCCTCTTCGCTCTGCCACAGCACCGTCAGACGACTGCTGAGCAGGTGAGGAGAGCCTCTTGACAACTTCCTTCTCAGACTCCCCGGGGCCTGCTGGCCAGGGTGAATCTTTTGTCATCCTAAAACAAGCTCGGGCCTGCTGCTCCTCCACTCTCGCCTGGAGTCCTGGAGACAGAGCCAGGAGAGGGGGAAATAATTAAAGACATTTTTATGTCAAGAGTCCCTTTTCTGGAGGGAGTTGGGGAGAGCCAACAGGGGAGGGGAGAACAGGAGGACTGAAAGGGGAAGAGGAGGAGAGGAAGAAATGGTGGGAGAGGCGAAAAAAGGAAGACGTTGACGGGAGGAGAGCCGGGGTGGCAGCACAGAGAGAAATGGTGAGAGGGGAAGGATGAGAGTTTCCATTTCCTCTCTGCTCCCCTCTCACTCTCACCGCCGCCTCCCCACCCCCAGTCCTCCGCTCAATTAGCAAAGCAGCAGGTGCTCTCAGCAGCACAACAGATAAGCTCGGAGGAAAGGCTGAAGCTTTTCCCTTTCTTTTCTTTTCTTTTTTTGAGATGACCTGCAAATGTGATACTTCACACCCAGAATGGGCTAGCTGTTTCCTCCACCAATTTCAGAGGTGATAATTTAACTTTTACCCCTCCATTTCTCCCCTTTTTTTCTCCCTCTCCCTCTCCCGCCTCCTTCCCCCCCCTCTCTCTCTCTCTGTCTCTCTCTTCCCCCCTCACTTTCCCTCTTTATCTGCTCCCCCAGGTGTACTCTCTGAAGAGCAAGCTGAAGAAGCAGTCAACAGCAACAGGAAGTGGTGTGGCGAGGGCCTTCATGAGAGCGCAGGCCGCTCTCTTCGGATCCTACCGAGACGCCCTCCGATACAGACCTGTAAGGACACAGTCTCCGATCACTGCCAGTCACATATGATCAATATAGCAATATGACACATCTCTATTTTCTATAACCTTTATTACACAAAGAATAAACCTTCAGTCATACGCATAACATTTTAAATAGGATGCACCGATCCTACTTTTTAGGTCCTGGTACCGATATAGATACCTGGGCTTTGGTATCTGCTGATACCGATACTAGCAGATCCGATCCTGGTGTTGATTTAACAATCTCTATTCCTTAATGTGAGGATAGAATCATGTTTTGGCAACTTCAGGCTTTTCTGATTTGATGATGAACTGTACCTGGGTTCCAAGTGCTAAACCAGAGGCTGGAATCCCTTCATTTCAAGGATCTGGAACAATTCAATCCAACAACCTGTCTGTTTTTTCACACTTTGAATCCATTAATAGAAGGTTTCTTGCTTCTTTGCAGTCGACTACAGCTGACGTAAACTTCCTCCTTCGGGCTACCATTATTTTTTTCAGCGCGACCGCCATTGTTGTGGAAGTTTTTCCCGTTACTGGTGAATAATGAAATAGAGACTTCTGCCGGCCGACAAGGTTTTGCTTTCTTTGCAAGGAAAAGGTCAGTCAACACCCGAGCAGTTGGAATGAAGAAAGACCTCGAACATGGGGAAAGCTTGAACATTTATACCTGAGGACCGCCCCCCTAAGTTGTGTTTCACAGCCTTTGTCTGTTGCAGGTATCTGCATCAGGATGGGATTGTGTATTCATCAAGGAGGTTTCGGGGTCTAGACGTCACAATTTAAAACACAATGGGACCTGGTGTCTTGATGAGGGGACAGGAGATGGGGCGTCTCGGACAGTTGACCACAAAGGAACCAAAATTACCATTACACCATCCGTTGAAACATTAGCACTGCACATGTTGCAAGTTTTCAGCGGAGTTGTTAGCAACAGAAGCGTCACATGCAACTAAACTGCAGAGCCTCTGTAGTTATCCTCCATCATGCTCCACCGGGCAAAAATGCACAGACCAGCCGGTGCTGATGAAGTAGGAGACGCACACGGCTGTTGTAAACACAGAAAAGCATTTAACTGAGATGAATAGATCTACCATATGGATCGGCACTATATATCGGCCCTTTGTCACCGATATCTGATCTAGCTTTTTGGGTCCGATCTAGCCGATATCCGATACCAGGATCTGATCAGTGCATCCCTAATTTTAAATTCAGCATAAGCACTTCTTTACAGCTCCAGTTTTTGGACAATCAGAAAAAGAGACCCTACTTATTTCACTCCCAATAAAAGAGTTCACAGCAGGGTCCTTTGATGGTTAAAAAGAAAGTCTATTCTTATTTGGTACCATGATAAAAAAAAGAAACCTAGCTCTCTGTAAAGAATAGCAATTTGATTTATAAAGCACATTTCATTACATGTAAGCTCAATGTGCTTTACATGGAGAATTAAAAACAAAACAATGAAAACAATACACCCAGTAGTGATGGACCTGAGGTCAGCAGGCAGTTTGTTCCAGAGAGAAGGACCACAGTAACTAAAGGCCCCTTCACCGGACTTTCATTTGACTCTGGGTACGGTTAAAAGTCTTGCTGACCTAAGGACCCGGGTCGGGTTCTACACTGTGAGCAAGTCAGAGATGTGCTGGGGAGCTGAACCAGTGGATGTTTTATGGACTGGTAATATGATTTTGAAAGTGATTCTGTATTGAATATCGAGCCAATGGAGTGTTTTGAGAACCAGGGTGATATGTTTGAAGTTTCCTGTGTGTGTCAGGATTCTAGCTGCTGTGTTCTGAATGAGCTGGAGTCGTCCTATGGAGTGTTTGGATAGTCCTGCGTTCAGTGCGTTGCAATAATCTAACCGGGTTGATATGAATGCATGGACTACTTTCTCGGCGTCAGTTTGGGATATGAATGATCGTAGTTTGGAGATGTATTTTAAACGATAATATGATGTTCTTGTTATATTGGTAATGTGGTATTCAAAGTGAAGTTCGGAGTCTAAAATTACACCAAGATTTCTGACTTGCTCAGAGTGTTTTAAAGAAACACAAGGAGGAGGAAAATGTTCTTTTATAGTGTTTTAAACCAGCCTATAACTCGCCTGTTTCAACACTTGAGGCTCTGCTAGACGGCATAAAAAAGATCATTTAAACTCTGAATATGAAGCCTAAATGTGTTTCCATTCACAAGCAGTAATATTTACAGACCTGAATATATCCTATGGACTCTTCAGGATGTGCAGCACGCAGCAGCGGTCTTAGTTTGGCTGAGTTGGATCAGCTTTCAGAGCAGTCTGGTTAGACCGGGGCAGTTTTGACTGAAGGTAAAAGGTGTGCTTTCAGCTGGAGCGCAGAGCTAAGGTGGGCCTGTCTGAGGCAGTGAAATGTCAGAGGAGCTGAAAGGAGTCAGGACGTTCCCTTTGAAGATCCCTTTTAGCCACCTTTGGTGTTTTACTCTCCTTTACTAAGCCCCCCTAACATTTCTTTTTTGGATCTTTTCTGCTTATCAAGTCTGAGTCAGAGCACGGCAAACTACAGCATGTCCTGTTTGTCAAATAGCGAAGCCTTTGTTCCCCTGGCTTTGAGATTAATTGGACTTTGTGGACTCCCCGAGTCAAGATGCTACATTATTGATGCTGTCTCTCTTTTCTCTGTATACAGACGGTATACGAACAAACTGCCTCCCCTCTGACACAAGCACTGAGACTCAGTGAACGTGTGTTTGTGTATGTGTGAGCACAACATGCAGGGCTTTCTCAGTTCGCTCACGCTCACGCTGTGTTTTCTCTTAGGCAGGATCTGTGTTAAAGCTGTGGAGTTTTTAATGCATGCAATCACACATGAGCATGCACAAACTGCACATCTGCCTCCATGAGGACGGCGATGATGCTCGCTGTGTTCTGATATTTGTGGAATGTCACTCTGCTGGTCTGTTGCTTTAGAGCCGAGGAAAAGGATCCTCCTAGACAGAGCACCGCGGTTCACAGGCCCATATGCCTCAACAGAAGGAGGGGTGTGGATGCTTGGTGGGAGTCTTGCTGAGTTGTAAATGAAATAATGCTGGAAAATGATAATGAGATGATAGGCAATCAGCTGATATGAACAGCATTTCTTCGGTCATCAGTTTCACCTCTAGTTGATTCTCCCCGAGGTGCCTCTCACCAGCTTGAAGCTGCTCCGTGTCTGACAAAAGAACCTGAAATAGAAACTCACTTATTAGTTTTCACAACCAGAGGTGAAACCAAGTCGGGCTGTTAGGTGTGTTTATACCATCGCTGTGTCCTCAAAGCTATTTAAGGGCAGCACACATGGAGGAGGCTTATATTAGAAAAGGAGATGTGAGAGGTCTTGTTAAGGGAGGCTGAGGTGTTATCACATGATCAGAGGAGGTAAAGACTTTTATAGACACAACATATTACACAGTTCTTATGCTCATGTATGACACTTTGATAAAACATCTTCACACACAGCAGGAGATCTGCACAAGAACATGTAGGTCTGTATGAAGATGAAGATCACAGGCGCAGGATATTCAAATAGAAATTTAAAAATGGCTGAAATGCTTCGTTTGGTTTTATTCTGTCTTAAAACAACTCTTTCCAAACAGAGCAGGTCTAGACCGTACTCTATGTTCTATTATTAACAAAGACCCAACATCAAGACAGGATCAGATCCAGTCCCATCTTACAGACAGGACTCAGTCTGATCTCATCTTAATCCAGCATGAGCAGAGCAATTTAGCAAGTTACAGTGGCAAGGACAAACTTCCTTTAACAGGCAGAAACCTCCAACAGGACCAGACTCATGTTAGACACACATCTGCTGAGACCTACCGTGTTGGAGGATAGAGGGAGATGAAGAGAGAGAGAGAGTGATGATATTGGTGAGACGGATAGTAGTAGTTGTAGCAGCTGGAGTCTGGCACGTCCACAGCAGCAGAGATCCAGAGGAACCTACGAGACAAGGGAGCTCAGGGACTCCAGAAAGGTCTATGGTTAGTAACTTTAATGGGACAGGAAGAGTTAAAGTAAGAGACAGGCCGAGAGAGGAGAGAGAGGGAGAGCCTAGCATAACTAAGAGCTCACTAACAGATGTAGTGATAGAGAGAAGTGACAACTCTTCATTGTTCAAGTTACAGTGGCAAGGACAAACTTCCTTTAACAGGCAGAAACCTCCAGCAGGACCAGACTCATGTTAGACCCACATCTGCTGAGACCGAGTTGGGGTTGAAACACTTCCCAATTTGTTCGTATGTGTGACTTTAGCATGACCATTCCAGCATACAACACAAAAACAAAGTATGCTTTCAATACAGGATTTATAAAAGGATTTAATTGAAGATATGCAAAGAAAGATTTTAAATATGGGATATATGGTTGGAAAGAAAAGGAAGTTTGTTCTGCTGTGCAAAAATGGCGTTCATTTTTTGTATGGGTCTTGAAAAGGTCATAAAAAGTATTTCATTTTGACTTTAAAAAATGTCAAGCAGTGTAACGGATTTGATTCCAGCCTCCTGTTGCCCCCTTCCTGCATATCATTCCCCCACTTTCTCTCTCCCGGTGTCCGGCTCTGTCCACTTCCCTCTCCTCTCTGATAAAAGTGTAGAAGCCCCAAAAATTTAACTTAAGAAAAAAAGTGTGCAGCCACACGGTAGCTTTGCCAAAATGATTTTGCAATAATAAATCGATGAAACATCTGAACGATTATTTCAGATCTGATGATGACAGAGTTAAAGGTGATGAGTTTTGTTCTAATGAAATGTTGATCAAACTTTATTAACTGTCCTTTATAGGTCGATCAAATCTGTTGAAGTCATTTTTTTAATATATTTTAATTTGTTTTTCAGATTTAAACACATAAACAGAAAATAGAGATATATAAAGGACAGAGAAGAAGGAAACCTACTGCATGAAAGAAGTTAATATTACAGGATTAATACAGACAGTAGGAAGTTCCAAAATAATTAAAATATAAAATATAAAAACAAAAAATAGAGAGACAAAAATGAATCTTCACCTCAAAGGTGATATTCAATTCAAGACATTCTCAATACAGCTTTGTTGTACAATGACACAGTCCATCATGTGAGATGACAGGTTTTCCATGTAGTCCAGATAGGGCTGCCATATTTTATTTTATTTTATTTTATTTTATTTTATTTTATTTTATTTTATTTTATTTTATTTTATTTTATTTTATTTTATTTTTACTTTATTTTATTTTATTTTAATTTATTCTATTTTATGCTATATTATTTTATTTTACCCTTGTCATTGCTAGTATTACTGTTATTATATTTTTTAACTATGTTAGTACATTGTTGTAAGCTGCTGTAACAAAAGAAATTTCCCCCAACAGGGGACCAATAAAGTATATCTTATCTTATCTCATCATATCATATCTTAAAAAATGTTGTACTCCTATTTCTCAGGCAGTAAGTTATTTTCTCTAGCGGAACACATTTATTAATTTCAGAGAACCAGAATCCAACAGGAATGTCAACATTTGATTTCCATTTTAAAGCGATACATTTTTTGGCAATGATCAGCAAGAATCTATAAGCTTGACAGCATAGCTGCCTTTGAAGTTAGAATTAACAAAGTTGCCCAGCAAACAAATCTCTGGATCCATTGGAAGAACTTCATCATGAATGCTAGAGTGAGTATCACATACTCCCTTCCAAAATCGCTGAAGTTTAGAGCCCTGCCAGGCAGAGTGCAGGAATGTCCCTTCCTCTGAATCTAAAACAAAGGGACAACATGTTGGGGTTGTGTTGAAGTCATTTTGTGTGTGTTCGATGGAGGCACAAGTTTCAGCCTCATGTTGTTTCTCTGAACAAACTTTTTCCTTCCCAAATTCACAAGGAAATAGTTTCTTTTTCTCAATCTGGAAGTGTTGGTGTTCTTTCATATCTGAGGCGACCTGAGTAACCCTGATAAAATAGATCCGTTCTGCGTTCCTCTCTTCGCCTCGTCTGGCAGAAAGTTACCAGCAGCCGTTGGCGTGCAGCGGAGGCCTGTGTGTGTGAACCACAGGATTTTGTTGGATACCGATGTGTACACAGACCCGGTCTTAAAGTCGACTTCTTCACTCGCCGTTAGTTGTTAGTCTCAGCATGGTGTTCAGTTTTGTTCGCTGCGGCACGGTCCGCGGCTGCAGCAGCCAGATGGGGGGACTGCAACGCTGATTAAACTACAGCAAACTTCTTTTGGACTCGTCTTTTTACGACAGAGAACGCCTGAAAAACTTTCAGTGATGTAAGTGGAGCAGTATTCCTGTGATGTAATCCGGGCCACTAGTATCATCCGCCCATCCTCAACAATGGGGTTAGTCTCTGGTGTTGTAAAGTTGTTTTTATGTGTCACACTGTGCTCACAGCCTCAAACAGACAAAGCACATTGTTTAACAGGAGAGGAATGTAGAGCATCGTTGAAATATGTGAGAATTATGTTAATTATGAGAAAACAGGGATTGGAAATGACCGTGGGGCTGCGTATGATTGGCCCGCAGTGCTTCTGTTGTCATCCTCCGTGTCTATAGCTCACAGGCCGACAGACATGATGTAAGGAGTAGTAATAATGTGCTCATGTGGAGTACTGGGGAGTTTACTGGGACGCTGTCTTCTTGGTTCTGGGGAGATCAGCTCTGCCAGGGGATCTGTTTTATGTTTTTTTTTTTTTGTTGTTTTGGTTTCTTTTTCAGTTTTCCTCTTCCTCCTCCTCCCTCTTCTTCTTCTTCTTCTTCTTCTTCCTTCTTCCTCTCTCCTTCCTGGCTCTCTTTTGCACTTTTTGTTTTCAGGCCCTGTTAGCTCCCAAATGAAGAAATCAGTTGAAATACTTCTTGATTATGGAAGACTTTTTTTTACTGCAGAGCTTCTGTGTGTCTTTTACTTCAGACTGGTTAGACCCCCTTCATTTAAAGGCACCAAACACACCTGACGTTCATCCTGTGGTTCATTTCTGGACTTTTTACACGTGATTAAAAAACAGACAAACTTAAAATAAAAACACGGTGGTAATTAACTTAGTCACAAGATTATTTTATGAATTTAAAAGGATTTATGTTTACAGTTTTTAAAAATAGTCCCAGTGATTCCTCATCAGTTAGTGCTCCATGGTGATGGATTCTTCTCTGCCTGTTGTGGTGGATTGAACATGAACCTGTCCTCATTCAGCTCTCCTTCTTCTCTGAGCTCTGCGGTTCACACACCTTTAAAAATAAAAAAGGCAAATGTCACAATTTTCAACTAGGGATGCACCGAAATTAAAATTCTTGGCCGAAACTGAAACACCGAAAGCAATGATTATGCCAATTATTAGTACCATTGCATTTATGGCTATGACTGTGTACTAGGGATGTCAGCAATTAATCGATTAATTGATTGTTAAGAACTTACTGGAACACATTTTTTTGTTTGGATTTTCTATCACGTGGATCAAACATCATGTGGTCTCATATTTGGTTCAGCTATCAGGGAGGTGTTTTAAGTTTAAAGCATGTTTCGGTGTGAATCAGCTGACTGAAGGTGTTGCTCACAGTGGAGACACTCAGCTGGGGGCTGCCGCTGAGTGACAGGTCTCCACGAGCGCTTTTTTTCTCCGCCTGCGGACTGATTATGACCCGGTTGCGCTCCCGGCTGCATCCCTGCTGTGTACTAACCTCAGTAAAATCAAGGCAAGCGGGTTCTCTGCATCCATCTTGGCCTCGATCATTTCTCGTGCACACTGCTTTATTCCCACATTCAAGTAATGATCTTTATAACGAGGATCGAGTACAGTCGCGATGAAGTGCAGAGGATCCGATCTCAGTGAAACGTGTGCTGACAGACTCTAAGAGTGGACTTCTCATTGTTTTCACTCCGTGGTCCGTCTCAACCTCTGAGCTTAGAAGACGCTTTAGTGCTGCAATTAAAGGAAGAACGGATGCAGACATGTTGGCTCTTATCCAGACGAGCGCAGACTGGCCACGGTATTTGCTTGCGTCATCACAACATTTAGTTTCGGCCATGTTGTTTTGGTGATAAAAGTCCTTTGGCCGAAAACCGAAAATGCACTTTTGGGCCTTTTTGGGCTGAAAATTTTTGGTGGCCGAATTTTCGGTGCATCCCAAATTTGAACCCTGCTGCTATCATCACCACCGCTCATGGTTTAAGTTTCTTTGTAGAGATCGCTAACCTAAAGTTTCTCTCACCTGCTCCACTCCTTCATCATATTGCTGGACAGGATCCAATATGAAAACATCTGTAACCTGCTGATTTAGCATGCTAACCGAAGCTAATGTTTTAGCCACATTGTTTTAATGCTAACAGAAGCTAACGGTTTTACCTCACCTTACGGTCTATGGTGTCAACAAGCAGAAGCTAAATGTGTCAGGACTTTTTCCACGGATTGATTTGACATGACGTGTGATCAGTTTGTCTCTGGCGTTGCTCATGTTAGAGAAAGTTAATAACTGTTGTCAAGGGGTTTTGACCAATCAGAATCAAGCATCTTACACAGCCATAAGATCAGTAAGACAGCCGGGTAATAAAACATTTTAATTGTTGTGTTTTTAAAATGATTGTCTCTTTGGACTCCTCAGGGGGAGCCGATCATGTTCTGCGAGGAGAGCTTTGCGAACCACCGCTCCAGCACCATGAGGAGCTTCCTGTCCATGGCTGTCAACCTGCAGCTCTTCAAACAGGTACAAACAGATATGTGTGTGTGTGTGTGTGTGTGTGTGTGTGTGTGTGTGTGTGTGTGTGTGTGTGTGTGTGTGTGTGTGTGTGTGTGTGTGTGTGTGTGTGTGTGTGTGTGTGTGTGTGTGTGAGATTTCTTTCTATAAGCACTAACTTCTTATTTTTGGCCCACTTCTACCAGAAATTAAAAATCATCTTCCCTGAGAAAAACGTCTAAAATCTGGACATGATGTTGAGCTTTATGCATAAAAACAAAACTCTTAATCCTCCTGAGATTCTTCTTCTACATAAGTAATCTGCTGTCACTTACACAGGTACATTGACAGATGCATGTCTCTATCTTTGTGAGCTATAGATGAGCATACACACACACAGAAAGATGACTGAGTGCTTATATGGCAGGTTGCCATCAGTGTCAGTTTATTTTGAGCTCTTCATTTTTTCAGCTGATTTTTTTATTTTTTTATTCAAAGGTTTAAAAAGTCTTCATCATTACAGATGAAAGTTTCCTCTCAGCGCTCCTTGTGTTCGGCAGACTGTCAGCCGGGGAAAGTTAGCATTCAGTATCCTGACTGTTCAGCTGTTCAAAGTGAGGAGAAAAGGAGGAGCGAGAGGCCGGGGATTATAGACGGTTATTGACCCTGAGGAAGTGTTTACTGTGGTTATCTCTCCTGCACACACATCTCAATGTCTCTCTGTTTGTTCTTGTCTGGTTTGCAAAAACAAAAACATGATGAATCCGGCTGGTTAGAGTCCTCAAAGTGTATCAAACCCTAATGCTGTAAAAGTGAGGCACAAACTGTGGTCTGATTTTACTCACTACTTCTAGAAGATACTGTACTGTCAACCCTGTGGTGTAGTCTGTATTTATATGCTGCATGCGTGTGTGTGTGCGTGTGTGTGTGTGAGCAGGTATCCTTTATTTATGTGTGGTTACATGAGCTTCCCTTAAAATCACTCATGTATACTTAATATGTTTTCCCCTCAGAAACACTAAACTTAGCTGAGTGCAGAGACACCTCTGGCTCCAAAGAAAATTTCCTCTCACCCCCTTGAATTTTTCTTTGTGCTCTCTGACCCGTGATAGTGGTGCGATTCACCCCCGAGAGTTACCAGCGCTGCGGCCTCTCAATCAGCCTTTTGTTTCTGTGGACACTCTGCCCCGTCTATAATTTTCCCAGGCAGAGCAGATAGTGAGCAGCAGTTCAAAGCATCCTCCCCGGCTGGCTCCTGCCTCAGCGGTAGCATTGGGAAACAGACCCTTATCTCCTCCTCCTCCTCCTCCTCCTCCTCTACCTCCTCCTCCTCCTCCTCCTCTCCAGCAAGGGGGATGGGGTTAGCTTATCTCCTCCACTCCTCTTTTGACTAAAGTGAGAGAGGCCAGCAGTCCGCCCGAGCTCTGCTCCGGCCATGACCCACATCCGCTCCCAAACACACAAACAACACTCGGCTCTCCCGGCCACACACATACACACATTCATTTTTATAAACATGAGAACACACTGAATGTGGGGAGGTCTGGATGTTCTCCCATCTTCTTCTTGTTTTATTCTTGAGTATTTTCACATCAGCTGTTGTTACATATAAAGCTGTTTTTCATTTAAAGCACCTTAATGGTCAGGGTGTTAAACATTATTTAATCTCCTTTAATTGAGTCTACTGTCTCCTCAGTGTTTCTGTTACTAAATATCATTTGACCACAATCTGAAAGTTTTATTTAACTATGTTGATTGTTTGTTTGTTTTCGTGGTCCCAATATACGTAGACAGTGGCGTTGATTGTCTAAATGCGATCGTTGTCACAGGGGCGTCAACAAGAAGCTGTCATTTGTTAAATTGGCACGTGTAAACAATCAGGTTAAATTACTTAATTATCGTGTAATAAATCCTCATTGTGAGAGCAGAAAGAAACATGACTTATAGAAAATACTCAATGAGATAAATAAATATATATATGTTTATTTATTTATTATACATTTATTTATTTACTACATGTATGTATTTGTTTATTTATTATACATTTATTTATTTATTATATATTTTTTTCCCAACATTCTTTTGATTGTTTTCACAGTTTAACAAGGAAATAAAATTACCTGTATTACACACACACACACACACACACACACACACACACACACACACACACACACACACACACACACACACATAAACATATCAAATTAAGCAGTCAAGTCTGTTCCTGTTATATAATTAATGAAAGGGTCCCAAATCTGGTGGAAATTATGTTGTTGTTATTTCTTATATATTTTTTAATTCTTATTTATTTGTTTGTTTTATATATTATATATATATGTATTTATTATATTTATATTTTATTTATTTAGGATGTATTTATGTTTATTTATCTATTTTATTTTTAATTATGTAATTATTATTAATATTTATTTATGATCTATATACATAATAAAATAGATATATAATACATCAACATATATAAACAAAAATATACTTAATACATAAATAAACATATATATATGTATATTTGTAATTTGTATATAAACATCCTAAATAAATAAATATCATAAATAAATATATAATAAATACATAAATATATATATGTTTCCTTTTTTATTATATATTTATTTATTTTATTATATATATCATAAATGAATAAGTAAATCAATATATATCTCAAAGGAATAAGTATATAAAGTTTATATATTTTTAATACATAAGTTAATTAATATATAAATCACAAATAAATAAGGAAAGGAATATATATGTCATGAATAAGTCCATGAATACAGATATAAATAAATAAGGAAAGGAATATATATATATATATATATATATATATATATATATATATATATATATATATATATATATATATATATATATATATATATATATAAATATGATTTATCCACTCGGACACAGCCGCCCAGGCGTGGGATTTGTCACTGTCACCTGCGTGTCAACAATATTGGGTCAACCTCGAGCCAAATTCAAACCACATTTGTGAAACAGGTAGACCACAACAGCACACATTACACACATGCTGAAGCACACATGCTTAATGTGGAGGTGTTACCTGAGTCTGAGGTGTCACCCTCTCAGCAGGAAATTGCTTTTCTTTTCTCCGTGTGATTCTGTTTTCATTCCTTGTAAAGCAGCTTTATTGCTCCATGATCAGCTTCGAGTTATTGTGGGTTTATGAGGGAAACAGCTCGGAGTCGTTCATGCAAATTCAACAAAATATTATTAAAACTGTGGGAGCTGAGTGGCCTCATCGGACAGAGAGACTATTGTGTGCAGGAAAATTATATTAAAGCCGTTGACTAAGTCCTTCCCCCCTCTGACATGTGTTATTGTTACAAATCACTGACTATAACTTCTATTTAAAGAACACTTTATGAGAGACTATTGTTCTTCAGTAATTCAACTTCAACTCAGTCTCAGCAGATGTGTGTCTAACATGAGTCTGGTCCTGCTGGAGGTTTCTGCCTGTTAAAGGAAGTTTGTCCTTGCCACTGTAACTTGCTAAATGCTGCAAAGTGCTCTGCTCATGGTGGATTAAGATGAGATCAGACTGAGTCCTGTCTGTAAGATGGGACTGGATCTGATCCGGTCTTGATGTTGGGTCTTTGTTAATAATAGAACATAGAGTACGGTGTAGACCTGCTCTGATTGGACAGAGTCTTCAGATAACATTTGTTGTGATTTGGCGCTATATAGATAAACATTGATTAGATTAGATAAGTATGGTACAGATGGTTGTGTTGATCACCGCTATCACAGGGATCCTGATCATTTCCATCTTGAATTCAAAGTTACTTTAATACATTTTAAAGCTCTACATGATCAGGCTGCTCAGTTTATCATTGACCTTCTTACTCCCTATGAGCCTTCCCTCTCATGGCCAAATTCCATCATATCCGTGTCTGGTTTGCTCCGATCCGTCATGGCACCAGATCTGAGAGGTTTCTATTCTAGTCAATGTGTTAACTTCCACTGGATCCGCTCCATTGCGTTCCGGCTGCGTCTCTGATCCAGCAGGTCGGAACACAATGGATCAGATACACAAGACTTCTATTTTTGCCGGATGTCGGAGCACGACGCATCAATCTCAACAGAGCAGATGGAGCGGGACAGGAAGTCAAGTTTCACCAAAACAAAATGAAAACATCCGGTTAATTTTCAGAATAAAACACTCTGTGTTATCACCAGATCGTATTTCACTTCAACAACAAACCGTCATGATGAGCGGAGCCAGGCCTGGAGTCAACAGGTCAGAGGTTTTCAGAGGACCAGAAAGACAACATGGATGAGGAGAGGAGAATCCTTGATTCAGTATTTACAGCAGGGAAAACCTTAGTCACATGACTCCAGTTGTCTGGCGGTCCTGCTCCGTGCTGTGTTCTGAAAACGCAACCCTTGGGTGTTGACGGACAGGAGAGTAGGAGCCCGACTGCAGCAGATCGGAGACAGACCGGACATGGATCTGGTGGAAGTCACATGCCAGACCAGCTAATACAGGTTTTCTGATTGTTCCCAGAGCCCGATTGAAGACTAAGGGCTTTCAGGCTTTTGCAGTCCGGGCTTCTCAACTCTTGAAGGACCTACCTGCTGAAATCCAGCATAAACACGTTTGAAAATAATCTCACTTATCCAATCAGATTTGAGTTGTTGAGTTGTTCCCAACCCAAGTCTAACTATCTTTAAAATGTAGACTTAGAGTCGACCCTGAAATTAACATTGGCTCACAGTGTCACAGTCTGATATTCTTAACTAGTCTGTTCCTGAACACCCTCTTCTCTGCTCGGCCCAGCAGCCCGTCCTGCACTCGGAACAGAACAAGTGGGAGATATCCTCCCAAAGAATGCGGAGGAAGCCTGTCAACATTAACCTGCTTCCTATCAAGCATCCTCAGCTCCTCCACACTGTCATGTGTGTGTGTGTGTGAGAGAGAGAGAGTGTGTGGAGCTGCCGAGACTGATTCAATGAAGTCTCTTCCTCTTATTGACGAAACAAAGCCATACACAGTTTTATTGAGTCTGTAGGGGGGGGACTCATGCTTTGATGATTTACTGCCGGGAGCCTTTGCAGACAATGTGCGTCCCATCAATCAATAATCATCCGTCATTCTCAGGGTGTGTGTGTGTGTGTGTGTGTGTGTGTGTGTGTGTGGAAGCAGGAGCTGAGACGCTGAGTGGGGGAAAGGTGTGTTCTTGCAAATGTAGAATCTGATCGTCTGGTGTCGGTGTCCACTTCAGGAGGCTGAAAACTGAAATACTGGAGAATCATGAAAGACACCAGCTGCCACATTTAATGAAAATCTTCTGCTGTGTGTCAAAATGTTTAACATCTTCACTTTTAAGAGAGTAATGTTTTGCAATGCTTATATTTTATGATGCACATGAGAGGCTTAGAATAGAAATCGTGTTTCCAGTCGCTCTCCAGGCCTCTGACATTTCTGCAAAATTTGTATTTCAGTGCTCCAAGTAACTCACAAAGACGATGGCATGCTGTAAACCAAAAACCCAGCTTTCCCCTCAGATCCCTTACGGTCTTACCTGATGTGATTTCCACAGTATCCTTTAGTTTCTACAGTTTATGGGCTAAATTTCCTCAAATAAGACCCAGGTTGCAAAACACATTACATTTCCTTCCCGTCCTTATATGGATATCTCCTTTAACGAACCCCCGTGGAGACATAACCCAAACTTCTAGCTCCGTGATTCCTGAGTTGAAATAAATGTAGCCCACTGTGACAGGCCCAAGAATGAGTCAGAGTGCCAGATGGAATAACTCTTCCTCTCTTCTGTCTGCAACTACAAGATGAACAGGAAACAAGATGACATGAAGACTAAGTTTGGGACTCTGTGTACCAGAGTCGGATGTATAAACACGTCTAGTCTCGGTTGAGGATGTTTAAAGCCTCTGGTTACCCAAATCAACAACAACGTTCTACCTATGATATTCAGACCACATGTAAATACTAAAAACTAGTACAAATACTAGAACTCAACTTCCATCCATTTTTCAAATATGCTCAATTACGTTTTTAAACACATTTTCAGACTGGGTTTTAAGGGGGCTGGTTTAACCTGATATTTATTACATGATAAATATCCAACCAATCAGAAATGAAACACTGAGTCACATGCAAACATGTTCAACAAAACTACGCTCCTGCTCAGACCGTCTCCTGACGACTCAGCCAGCTCCCCTCAGTGTTGCCTTAGCTGTTGTCCCTAACTGCAGTGATTTGGGGAAATTTTGGGACAGGGTTGAGTTGAAGAGGCTAAAGCAGTTCTGCTTATGCTCCGCTCATTTCCGTCAGGACCAGTTCACTAACTTTCCCCAGGACCGGTTCACTAACTTTCTCAATGACCAGTTCACTAACTTTCCCAAGGACCGGTTCACTAACTTTCCCCAGGACCAGTCCACTAACGTTCCCCAGGACCGGTTCACTAACTTTCCCCCGGACCGGTTCACTAACTTTCCCCAGGACCGGTCCACTAACTTTCCCCAGGACCGGTTCACTAACTTTCCCAAGGACCGGTTCACTGACTTTCCCCAGGACCGGTCCACTAACGTTCCCCAGGACCGGTTCACTAACTTTCCCCCGGACCGGTTCACTAACTTTCCCCAGGACCGGTCCACTAACTTTCCCCAGGACCGGTTCACTAACTTTCCCAAGGACCTGTTCACTGACTTTCCCCAGGGTCGGTCCACTATCTTTCCCCAGGACCGGTTCACTAACTTTCCCCAGGACCAGTCCACTAACGTTCCCCAGGGTCGGTCCACTAACTTTCCCCAGGGTCGGTCCACTAACTTTCCCCAGGACCGGTTCACTAACTTTCCCCAGGGTCAGTCCACTAACTTTCCCCAGGACCGGTTCACTAACTTTCCCCAGGGTCGGTTCACTAACTTTCCCCAGGACCGGTTCACTAACTTTCCCCAGGACCGGTTCACTATCTTTCCCCAGGACCAGTTCACTAACTTTCCCCAGGGTCGGTCCACTAACTTTCCCCAGGACCGGTCCACTAACTTTCCCCAAACAGCTCAGAGTTTAGACAAACAGCTCCGTCTGACACCCGGAGCCGAGCTCCTCTGCGTGCACATACTACACTTCAGCCTCCTCTGCTCTGGGTGTCCCATGGTCCTGATGCCCCGGAGACTATGGAGTGATAAAACTAATAAATGATAGAAGTCCTGATTCTGAGGTATTTTGTGACTCAATGAATAATTTTCAGATTCTGGAGTTTTGATGTCTTTAGATTCAGAGTCAGACGGCTCAAACATGCAGGCTGTGAACTCTCTCTTGACCTGTCAATCAAAGAGTTAGGCCACGCCCACACAGTCCTGAGAAATGCTCTGACCTGTAAAATAAGCTGTTTCTGATCAGAGTTTTTTCATAGTTGTGGATGTTTTTTCACTCAGATTTTTGTCAAAGCTTTATTACATATTTAATTTTCATATACTATATGCATTTTAAATACTCAATTTACGTTTCCAGAGGCTTTAGCAAAAGAAGAAATGTACTTATTGACCAAATCTTAGTACCTTCTTTTTGTTTGAATCATCTTTTGTTCTTAGTTCATCCTTTTCTCTCTTTAAACAAAGCGAATGAGCGTATGTGTTGTGTACTCATGTTTGTGTACTTCCACATTGGCTCCATGTGTGCTGTAAGTGTTTCTTAAGTGTCATGTGTGTGTGTGAGACCGTCGCCCATTGTTGAGTAAAGTCTAATTAAGGCCCACAGTGAGGCAGGTAATCTGGCCGGGGTGTGTGGTGGGAGCTGGGGGAGGGTGGAGTCGGGGGTCTGGTGGTGGTGGGGGTGGTGGTAAGTGGAGGCTTTGGCGAGGTGATGATTTGGGTTGATTATGTGCACTAATTGGGCCGGCTAAGTAGCGGAGCAGCGGTTGGAACCTGCAGTCTCACCTCTCATTAAAATGATCTAATGATGAGTTTCCAGCTCTTCTGACCGGAGGAGCGGATGGCCGTGTCGGTCGCTAGTTAGCAGACGCTCCCTGAGGACATGCACCCAAAAACAACCTACACTGTTGTTACATTTTGGACACACTTGCAGAGGTGGGTGTGGGTTTGCTAGGGCTTGGAAATTATCTGACAGTATGTTGCTGTCAAGTTTTAGCATTAAAGAGAATAATGCACCATGTGTTGTTGTTCTTAAAATACAAAGGAAGCCTGAAAGGTGGGAGGTGTTGATTGTTAATTAGTGCATTCTGTAGTTGAAGTACATTTTTGCATTAAATTCAACAATATCATACATAGAAATGATACTAGAAGACATTGTTGCTCACTGGAATAGGGATGTATGCGTAGACATCCTCGATAGTCAGCACCAGAATTATTCATTAGTTAAACTTACTGTTAATATTTTTATTAATGTCGGCCTGAAATCTCTAAGTTGGAGTGTAGCCACCCACCACTGACCAGGTTTGCTGCTCTCTTCAATGGCTACTGCTATAAAATAAATACATGGTTGAAGTCCCTGGAGATCAGGAAGAGGGCCCTCTGGTGGTCTCTCTGGAGTCTGGCTATGGCAGCGTTGAGAACGTTGGACGCCGTAGTCGGGTTGGCAGAGGGGGGATGTAAACAGCTACCAGTATGACATGTGAGATCTCCCTGTGCAGATAATTTGGTCGGAGGCCCACAGCGCTCTCGCTGCTATCCCGGTCTGCCCGGACAGTCTGGAAGCCGTCAATGGAGACGTTGTGGTCGGGAATATCCTGATGCAGCCATGTTTCAGTGAAGCACACCATGCTACATCCCTAAAACTCCGTCTGACTCCTGGCTAGTCCTGTTAGCTCGTCCATCTTATTAGCCAGAGATCTCACGTTGCCCATGATGAGACAGGAGAGACACGGCTTCTATCTCCTCTCCATAAACCTCCGTCTTCTTATACCAGCTCTCCTCCCTCGTAGCCCTGTGTGTCCTAAATCTCAAGAGTTCTGCAGGAATATCCAACGGTTCGGCCAATGAGCCGGTCGGCTTCAGCTCAACCACCAACAGAAGGCCAAAAGAGGTCACAACTTCAACAAACTGCCAGAGAAAAATGTATGATGAAGAAAGAGAAGAAGAAAAATCAGAAAGAAGAGGAGCGACTGTAACAGGCTGCATGCACGGTTGGTGCATGCACAAAGAAGACACAATGCTCTACTACCCGGATGTAAACAGGCACAGATGACAGATGGCATCTCATAGCGCTGCACATTTTGGAGGCGTTTTGATCTAGAAAATAGAGATGAAGTTGTAGACTGGTTAAATTGGCAAACTCAACCAAAGAAATGTGTAACCAGCACAGGCATGTGGATGTTATGGTGCGGACCCATCACATGCACTGTCTGAAAATTCAGTCATTGAGTATTGCAAACAGACGCCACACTTCTCTAAGCATGCTGGGATATCTGGAAGGGTGTATCTGGCTGGCAGTGCTACTGTTCAACATCTTTTCTCCGTCATTATGTCAAATACATGCCTTTAAAGCTAACAGCGGTGTACTATCAAGGCGATAAACCTTAAGGAGTGTTGGTTTATGGAAAAGACTCCTCAGTTAAAGACAACAAGTGAAGCAGCCAATGTGGATTGCTCATCTTTAGGCGTCTTCGCTGCGTGCAAGAGGTCAGTGTGCTAAGTCAAATTAAATATATTGGACAGTTTTCTGAGTGTTTTCTTACACTTACGGACAAATTCTACCAGATCCGTGTCCGGCCTGTCTTCGAACCATCACAGCACCGGACCTGATAGGTTCATATTCTAGTCACTGTGTTAACTTCCACTGGATCCACTCCATTGCGTCTCTGATCCGGCAGGTCGGATCCCTCTGGATCAGATACACAAGACTTGATTTTGCCGGATGCCGGAGCACGACGCATCAATCTCAACAGAGCAGATGGAGCGGGACAGGAAGTCAGGTTTCACCAAAACAAAATGAAAACATCCGGTTAATTTTCAGAATAAAACACTCTGTGTTATCACCAGATCGTATTTCACTTCAACAACAACAACAAACCAAAGTCATGATGAGCGGAGCCAGGCCTGGAGTCAACAGGTCAGAGGTTTTCAGAGGACCAGAAAGACAACATGGATGAGGAGAGGAGGAGGAGGAGAATCCTTGATTCAGTGATTACCGTGGGAAAACCTCGGTCACATGACTCCAGCTGTCCGGCGGTCCTGCTCTGTACTACATTATGGGATCACAGTGGATCAGAGACAGACTGGACAAAGATCTGGTGGAAGTCCAGCGTTAGACTAGTAGTCTAATTTAAAGGATGAAATGTAAACAACTTGGAAATAAGCTCCCTGGTCGTACGCTTCTCTGAAAAACTCAGAAGATATGGAAAAAAAAATCAAGTTTGAACACAAAATTGAAACATAAAGCAGAACAGCTTTCACAGCAGAGTCTTGCCATGTCTTGCCCAATGATTTTACTGGAAACTTTTATTGTCCTGCTGAGGTTTGCTGATATTCTAAGCGATGAGACAGGAAACCAACAGCAACTCAGGGGTCTGTGTGGTTACATTTGGCTAATAGAAAACAGCGAACCATGTGTGTGACTGAGGGAGCTACATTAACGTAAGATTTTCCTCAAGTGGAGTATTTACAGAGATTCATATTTCTTCAATAAAAAATGCATTGCTATGGTTTTTAACACAACTGCGCCTGTAAACTGCTCCGAGGAGGTAACAACAAAACAACATCACAAGAAATGTGAATAAAACCATCATCGGTGGAGCATTTGTTTTTCCCTCCTCCTGTCAGCCCTGATTTTATTTGCAGAAGGCTTTTAAAAACTCATCAGATATTTGTCATAGTCACAACACACAAGCACATGTCGAAGTGGTTGTGTGTGAGTGTGTGTGTGTGTGTAACTAGCGTGATATATTCATGCGGTTTTTGCAACCATGCTCATGAAATGTGTAGCTGTCTTGGCTATTAGCTCCATGTTTATGTGATGGGCTTTTTATGCGCTCCATGTTACAAAAGGGAGGAAATGAAACTTCCTCATGTCTCAGACAGGGTGCAGCATGCAGTCTGCCGCCTTAATCCCTCACCTGCTCCACATTACCAAATCCCTATTACCTGCAGCCCACCTAATCTTGGGATGTAGTTTCTGTCAGGTAGGATTAATAACACCCCGCTGTGGTCAGAGTGTTTGAATCTTGATGTGTGTGTGTGTGTGTGTGTGTGTGTGTGTGTGTGTGTGTGTGTGTGTGTGTTTGTTTAAGTGTGTCCACATCCCCCCCCTCCCCTCCCTTCCCCTCCCCTTCTCTCTCCTCCATTCTTTAATAAGCACGTTGTAATTTATGGTTGCAGTTCATCGACGGACGGCTGGCCAAATTGAACGCAGGCCGTGGCTTTTCCGACGTGTTTGAAGAGGAGATCACAGAGGGGGGCTTCTGTGGAAGTGAGTAGAGCTGCCCGACCTGTCCATCAATTAGCCACATTATTTGTATTTGCTGTATTTCATGCAAGAGGCAGAGGTAATGGTACAGAGGAAGAAGTAAGAAGAAACAGCAGCGCACAAAAATAGTGGAGACCTTTAAAGAGAAGTCTTTCTCTTTGACAAGTCGTGCTATTTAATGCACAAAAAGTCTCCAAAAACTACCATGATTGAATGTAATAGATCATACACAGCAAAATGAATGCTCTTAGATTTATTTCATATCATTTGAATATGAAGTTTGATCCAAATTGAACCCTGTTTTAAATTTCTCCATCAAACACTGTGACAACATGAGTTATTGTGGTGCTAATGAACTGATAAAATGTGTTTTCCCTTCAAAATCTGATCATGTTTCATATAAGTAGGCTTTGAATTATTCTTAAAGTGACTCTTGATCAGCTGCCGTGTCCACTAATGCTGTTTTTATATTTTTTTTTTTACTTTTTCACATAAAACAGAACGATAAAACAAAACAAGACAAGA
The DNA here is from genome assembly GCF_009762535.1 of Notolabrus celidotus. Taxonomy (NCBI): domain Eukaryota; kingdom Metazoa; phylum Chordata; class Actinopteri; order Labriformes; family Labridae; genus Notolabrus; species Notolabrus celidotus. Next base: position 4,678,414 of record NC_048273.1, on the reverse strand, counting down.
CATGATAACTTAGGGAGGTTACAGCTCAGTGTCTGACATTCATATTCAAGCCAGGTGGGATAATGGTGAGCAGTGTCTCTTGTATGTAGTCCATTTTGCCCAGCGTTGTTCATATAGTCCTGCCTTCAGTCTTAAATAATGACAGTGGAGTTTATTTCCTTGATGATGCCCAACCACTGTCCTGATTGAGGGGGGGCACATTTCAGCCAGTTCCTTGTGACTGCTTTCTTACATGCCAGGATCAAAACTTTAAAGAGACAGGTGTCTTCCCTTAGAATAAAATCCTCAGGCAGCTGTCCAACACTAACGCCGTTTTTACAATGTTACAATGTTACAATGTCATTTAGCAGACGCTTTTATCCAAAGCGACGTACATACGAGAACAAGAACAACACAAGCAAAGATCTAGACAAGAGGAAACAAGATCAGTAAGAGTAACAAAGTGCTTCAAGTCCATTTGGGTGCAGGTACTGCCAAGCAATGTAAAGGCAATGCACAAAAGTAAATAAGGATTTATTTATTTTTTTTTTCAAAATAAGGAACATTTTTAGTGCTAGGAGCACCCACAACCACAATTTCAGAGCGCTTCCTGTCGCTAGGTATGAAATCCACGGCCTAGCCTCTGCCGGAGGTCCACGTAGGCCTATGCATGTAGCTGACGCGCACCTCCTCCAAAATGTAACTACGTGTTGAATTGAAGCGGACCGCAAGCCCTGTGATTGGTCGGCTCAGCAGCATTGTGTTCAGCATTGTTCTCAGATCCATGCTCATCGACCGCACATCGGCCATGCATTTCATCTCCTCCTCTCTATTCTTCATGTAATCATGTCTGTATGATAAACAGTAACATGTATCAGCTGTAGATTAACAGAACACGCTCTGAATCTCTGTGGAACAGTAAACAGAGATCGTAGCGGGGCCGGAAGCAGGCGACCGGCTATCAGAGAGACCACACTGCCCTCAGGTGTTTTGGCGGAGAATTGCTGCGCGACACGGACACATCGATGCACAAGTATGTAGTGCTCATGTCAGTGTCGCCCACTGCTGCTTAGGGGCGAAGCAGAAGTATAATCCGGCCTTAAGTAGTGTCCACTAGGTCTATTTTAAAATGCTCTGTAGGCTTCATACTCGCTTTCGTTCAACAGCATTTCAACCATAAACTGTAAAACTATTGATAAAAATCGTGGCTTAGCCGTATTAGCAGGTCTAAATTTCAAATTTGTACCTCGAAAAATTAAGTGGGATAACTTTCTCTTTCGTACGAACCTCTGCCTTTTTTTGTTGTTGATTAAGCTGGTATCAGAAGTCCAGCCTCTTCTTGATTCTGATTGGCTGTTGAACAAGAAGCGGCATTGATGGACTGTTTTCATCCGAGAGCGCTACGACAAAAATCAGCAGACGATGAGGACGCTGAGTCACATGGAGTTTAAATAGAGAATAGGCGCTAGTGGACACGGCTCCTTAAACAGTATGTATCAAACAGCCGTTTCATTGTCTCCTCTATGATTGACATGCATCTCGACCGTTATGGTTCTAAAAATCCTCAAAGGCAAGGCAGCTTTATTTGTGTAGCGCATTTCATACACGAGGGCAACTCAATGTGCTTTACATTAAAACATTAAAAGCATTGGAAACATTCAGACAAGCATAAAAGAACATAATTAAAATGACAAATATAATAAAACAGAAAAGAAAAGGAAAATTAGAAATATATTAAAAATTACATTAAAATTTTAATTTAAAGTGAGTTAAAATAATCTAAAATAGGAAGGCAGTGGTAAATAAAAAAGTCTTAGTCTTTGATTTAAAAGAGGTGAGAGTTGGAGCAGACCTGCAGCTTTCAGGGAGTGTGTTCCAGATATGTGGTGCATAATGACTAAACGCTGCTTCACCATGTTTCCTTCTGACTCTAGGGACTGAAAGCAGACCAGTACCTGATGACCTCAGAGGTCGAGGTGGTTTATAAAGCAGCAGCAGATCAGCAATGTATTTTGGGCCTAAACCATTCAGGGCTTTATAAACCATCAGCAGGATTTTAAAGTCTATCCTCTGACAGACAGGAAGCCAGTGTGGGGATCTAAGAACTGGAGTGATGTGGTCTACTTTGTTGGTCCTTGTTAGGACTCGAGCAGCAGCATTCTGTATGAGCTGCAGCCGTCTGATGGACTTTTTAGGGAGTCCTGTAAAGACCCCGTTACAGTAGTCTAGTCTGCTAAAGATAAATGCATGGATGAGTTTTTCTGCATCCTGCTGAGACATGAGTCCTTTAATCCTTGATATATTCTTAAGGTGATAGTAGGCGGACTTTGTAATTGTCTTAATGTGGCTGCTGAAATGAAGGTCTGAGTCTAAGACTACACCAAGGTTTCTGGCTTGGTTTGAACATTTCACCGTTGCAGATTGGAGCTGAGCAGTAACCTTTAACCTTTCTTCCTCCAAAAACAATCATTTCAGTTTTTTCTTTGTTTAACTGAAGAAATGACACCGCTGCAGAGGTTTCCTGTAAATCTGACTCAATGAGATGAAAGCAGATTGATGACAGACTTGATTATGTTTTGGCACACACGTGAAGACTCGTGTGCACGAAACATCAGAACTTTGAAATCCCACAGGAGCGTTCAGACAAATTACATTATCCCGATGAAAGGAGTTAGGGTTTGATTCATAAAAACAAGGAGTGACAAAGACGAAGAACCAGCATGCAGAGATGATTGGGTTCATCAGTTTTTGATGCTAACCTAAACCCACACTGTCAGCTGGAATATTCTTCTCTTGCAACACGACTAGAAAGAAGAACATTACATGCAACAGTTAATGAGTTATAACTGAGGGGAACACAAATAATGCTAAATATAAACCATGTTTATTTTTAGAGTGTGTTTTGAAAGTGTTCGATACAGAAGGTTTTGTCTGAATTTAAAAATGTCTGAGTGTATCAATAGTTACCTTTTCTTTGCAATGTTAATCCGGTGCTATTGGGTGCAAATGATTAATTCATATTCCCTGTGTTTCATAAATCCCTCCAGGTAATTCGAGGTCCTACCAGCAGTGGATGCACACAGTAAAGGTATTCACAGACTCTCCTGCGTCTCAAACCTAAGTGCTTTTATCTCTGCCGTGTTTTTTTTTTTTTATGTTTCACTCATTTTATTCCCGAGTTATATTTAATTGAAAGCGTGATTGACACGACTCAGTGTTTGAAGTCGTGCTGTTGCCTTTGGAGTGAAGAGGGGGGAGGAGGGGGGGGGGGGGGCGGGCGCCTGAATGTACAGATCCGGCTGGAGCGCCGTGTTTGGTGTGTGAAGCGGCGCGTGCAGCAGGACAGTGGAGACAGACAGGGATGGAGACAGAAGTGATTTGACGTGACAAGACGTCCTCCGACATGACATGTTGATCTGGCAGCAAACACAGGCGTTACTCCGCTGAACCGACCCAAGAACACAGATCTCTCCCTCCTTCTTCTTCTCCTGTCTCTCTCCTCCTCCTCCTCTTTTCTTTCCCTATCTCTCTCTCTTTATCTCTCCCTCCTCTCATCTCTGTCACAGCCCCCCCTCCTCCCTCCCTCTCTCTCTCTCCGACTATCTCTCCCTCCCTCTCTCTCCCCATGCCGTCAGCAAAGGCTGAATTAGTTCTCTAGAGTGCTCTTCAAAGGTTTGTTAAAGTTCACATTTCCTGACTGACAGGGATCTATAAGAGGGGCCTTCACCTCGGCCCCTCTCCTCCTCTCACTGCGCCGACTTCTGAAACGCTGTCTGCCATTTACTCTGTTTAGCCGTTTAGCCGGCGCTTTGTGCTTACACTAAAGACCAAACAGAGGAAAGGAGTTGAGACGCTGAGAGAACTCGGAGAGAAAAGGAGAAGAAGAAGAAGAAGACAGGCACAGAGAGATATTTGGTGCCATAATGTCAGTCTGCAGAACTCAAAGTACAAATCAATCACGCACAGGCCCCTCTGTCGCTTTTAGGCTGCAGCTAAATAAAAACCTCCTGAATGTGAATCATGCAGTTTATCGTGGCTCAGCGAAACCAAGCGCTGTCTCTTGTCAACGTTTCGTACGCACATGTTGTGTTACAATACTTTCTAAAGCTGCAGAGGGAGCATGACAATGGGGCTTAATTTAAATAATTATGACATGAGAAATAAGCTGTACCACCTACACTACCAGTCAAAAGTTTGGACACACCTTCTCATTCAATGGTTTTTATTTATCTTAATTATTTCCAACATTGTAGATTAATACTGAAGACATCAAAACTATGAAATAATCTGGTTTTGCCATAATCTGGATTACAACAGTAGTCAAATAGGACTATCCATTGTGTACTAACCCTACCTCTGAACAACACAACTGATGGTCTCAAACACATTAAGAAGGCAAGTCATTCTACAAATGAACTCTTGACAAGGCTCATGTTAATTAGAAACCATTCCAGGAGACCACTTCATGAAGCAGACTGAGAGAATACCAAGAGTGTGCAAAGCTGTCATGAAGGAAAAAGGGGTCTACTTTACAGAATCTAAAATATAAAACAGATTCTGCTTTGTTTAACACTTTTTAAAAAATTAAATAATTCCATATATGTTCTTTCATAGTTTTGATGTCTTCAGTATTAATCTACAGTGTTTACAATAATTACAATAAATACAAACCCTTGAATGAGAAGGTGTTTCCAAACTTTTGACTGGTAGTGTAAATAAGATGGCTTTTCTGAGCTCTTAAATTATGGCAATTTTTCTGTCTTCTGATCTCCTACTGTTACTCTTTTTATTTGCTTTTTTTCTGAATTTTTGTTTTGAATCACTTTGTAACTTTACTAAGAAAAGTCCTATATAGATAAAGTGTTTTTATTATTATTATTTGTATTATTATTTATTTTTAAGTTAAACTTTTTGGGGCATTTTAGCCTCTATTGGATAGGACAGGTGAAGAGAGACGGGAAATGTGGGGAGTAGAGAGCGGGGGGAAGACATGCAGAACATTGTCATGGCCGGAATTGAACCTGTGACCTCTGCAAGAGGACTATAGCCTCTGTTCATGGGGCACGCCTAAACCACTAGGCAAACAGCCCCCCATTATTATTATGATTATGATTATTCTGATTATTATTTTTATTACAAATCAATGCAAAAATCTCATAAAGCAGAAAACGAACATGTTTTAACAAGTTATCCATTATCTTTTGTTACTTTTGAACCTCAGCTTGTGCTAAATTAATAATATTTATGACATTTTGATTGCAATCGATGCAATAAATGTTAACATTTCTACCTAGCTATAACTGTATGCATGCATGTTGACTATTTAATGTTAAGAAAAAAGGTTGTCTGTTGTGAGAACTCACCCTGAATGCTTCTAAATGACTCACTTCTCATTTTCTGTGTCTTTAACAGAGAGGAGGAGCCCTCTTCAACACCGCTGTGACGAAGGTTAGTGACATTAATGTATCTTAATGCACAGTTTTCTTCAACATGTGTCACTTCGATCTCCTAATGCAAAATAACCCTCCTTAATTTTACTGAATATGACATCTTGGAGGTTTACAGATATTCAATCCAATCCACTTTATTTATAGAGCACATTAAAAAAAACAATCAAGTTTAGCAGAGTGCTGCACAGTGAGGTAAAATAAATTCAAACACACAGAACATAAAACACTGTCAGAGAATAAAATGCAATAAAATAAAAGAATCATAAAACACTTAAAAAATAGTAAAAAATAAATAAATAAATCAAATAATTAAATACAATAAATAATAAAAACAACTTTAAGCTTTAATAGGAAAGACAGTTTGGAATTTGAGTTAAGATTAAAATATGTTTATATTATTTACATGGTAACTATTTACATACAAGTTTATGTAAGTTATTATTTGTGTATGTATGTTGTTATAATTATTTCTACAGCGTCATCTAGTTGGGACCAAACATGTTGAATGTGCTTCTGTGGTTCTAATTACATTTACCTGGAGCTTGGTCATCCTGGCCTCTCATTGGTTGGTTCTAAAACATGTGATAGAGTGACAAGGAGGTGTGTTGTGATGCCGATCCAGTGTGCTAAAAAGTAAAGTGCTTCAAGAAAGTTATCCGTCTCCATCCTGCTGTTTCTTATTAATAGAGTGATCCAACGATCACCCATTGAACCCTCACGTTACACAACAATAAAAACACTGTAAGAGAATAAAACAGAAAAATATAAAATATAATAAAACACTTTTAAAAAAATAGTAAAAAGAAAAAACACAAAAAAGTAAAATAAATAATAAAAAATAAAATAAAAATGCTGTAAAAGCAAATTAAAATCCAATAAAAGAACAGACAGAGACAGAGAGCACACAGCTCTCATGCTGGGTTAAAATCCAAGGAGTAAAAATATATTGTAAGGCGTGATTTAAAGGTTGTTAATGTTGTGGTCAATCTAACATGAGGGGGGGTAGTTTGTTCCACAGTTTGGGGGCCACTGCTGAGAAGGCACGGCCACAGCCTGGTTTTAAAACTTTATATATTTAAAAACAAAGATTGAAATCTTAAAATGAATCCTGAAATGAGGGAGCCAGTGGAGGGAGGCAAAGATGGGGGTAATATGCTCTCACTTATGGGTGTAAAAGACAAGCAGCAGTGTTTTGGACTAGCTGTGGCGGAGACAGGGAGGTCGGGTTAACCCCTACATGAAGTGCATTACAGTCATCCAGACACATCAAAATAAAAGCATGTATAACTAAATAAAACAGATTTAATCTTAGATAAAAGCCTTAAATGGTAAAATAGATATAATGAAAATGTGTGTGTTTTGAGTTGGATTAAGAACGTGTGCATTGTTGGTGGAAGTCCCTGTTTGCTGAGCGGTGCAGCGTCGTTATGTTCCTGTACAATAGGTGGTCAGTGTGCCCTTTCATGTTATTGCCTCCTGTTAGTGCGCCCGGCTCTCTCATCCAGCCTTTTGTCTCCATGTTTTTGCCACGGGGATCAAAGCATTTCTTGATGTTACATGAAGCCTGAGCAGAATGTTAATGCAACATGTTTTGATTAGTAATCTGTGTGTGCCTGAAATTGTGTGTGTGTGCTTTTTTTTTTTTTCTCTTCTCCCTCCTAGGCCAAGAGTCATGCCAAGAGGGGCATCCGGGACATTAAGGGCAGACTTAAAGCGCGGGTGAGCAGCATGGACCTTCACACCTCTCTGACACACACATACACACACACACTTACACACTCTCTGTGCACATATTCAGTTCTGAGGCGCACAGATAGACACATGCCCCCCTCATAGAAACAGACAGGAAGGCTGCTTTTCATGGAGAGTGCGATTCCGACGCTGGGGCCTTTAATGACTGCTGAAGCCTGCTTAGCGCTTTGTTCACGGCTGTACATTTTTAACCAACGCCCCTCTGGCTATGGCCTGTCATGTCATCGGAGCCCCGGCCCCTCTTTGTCTTTTATTGTCTGCATATTTCATCAGTGAGCCTGTGATTTCCTCAAAGCTAATGTAACGAGGTGTATGTTTCCATAAGCCTGATGGATTTGATAAGGCAATAGCAGTTTGATCTGTCAGTGGGAAACTGAGGAGAGAAGGCACTGATGATGAACAAGGAGGGAACGCAGTAATGGCTTGCACACACACACACACACACACACATAGAGAGAGAGACACACACACGCACTCTTCTTCTGGAGGCAAACAGAGGTGTTGATATCTACTTGATTTTGAAGTTAAACAGATTTCGTGCACGTTCATAAATGAATTCACAAGCACACCAATTAATTAATTCAACTTTCTCTGGATCACTCTCAGTTCATTTATGTGGCTGCCGGCCACAGATGTCTACTCAAGGACATCAATGCACAAACATGTTGAGATTAAACTCATCAGAGGAGTCTAATGTCTGTAACCTCTAAGAGAACAAGGCGGCTAATATTGAATCTATCTGTTAATGTGATGAGTTCTTCTATTACTGCTTTTAGACGTTAAAACTGCGTCTGCATCTCTGACAACTGGGGTCTAAAATCTCTAAACGGAGTACAAATATTAATATATTTTTATTTATTTATTAACATGCATCTTTTTTGAAAGCCCAAGTGATTTCCTGAGACACTGGGTGTTGCAGCTTTAAGCAAACGTTGCTGAAACACAGATATCATGCATTTTTGAGGGACTATTTTCTGCAGCGGATTATTCACAATTAAAGCACAGTGTTTAGGATTGGCTCAGGTTACCTATATTAAACGTATTGTGGTCTAAGTACGCCCCATGTGCAGAGGCGATAGTCTGGTTGTTGGTTCGACTCCCAGCTGCGATCATTTGCTGCATGTCTTCCCCCGCTCTCTGCTGCCCGTGTTTCCTGTCTCTCTTCAGCTGTTCTATCAAATAAAGACAAAAATGCCCAAAATATAACTTTAAAAATAATAATGATGATAATAATGTGCCAGTATATACAACACAAGGCACAAACATGTTGAGATTAAACTCATCAGAGAGGCTGCGTTGAGTCTAATGTCTGTAACCTCTAAGAGAACAAGGAGGCTAATATTGAATCTCTCACTGCTTTTAGATGTTAAAACTGCGTCTGTATCTCTGACAACTGGGGTCTAAAATCTTTCAAACAGATCACAAATATTAACATATATTTATTTATATATTAATATGCATCTTATTTGAAAGCTCAAGTGATTTTCCTGAG
>NC_048273.1:4477241-4664741 GCF_009762535.1 Notolabrus celidotus | reverse complement strand
CTTATCTTATCTTATCTTATTTGGAAATTTTGAGAAACTTATTATAGGCAAGGCAAGGCAGCTTTATTTGTATAGTGCATTTCATACACGAGGGCAACTCAATGTGCTTTACATTAAAACATTAAACGCATTGGAAACATTCAGACAGGCATAAAAGAACATAATTAAAATGACAAATATGATAAAACAGAAAAGAAAAGAAATATATTAAAAATTACATTAAAATTTTAATTTAAAGTGAGTTAAAATAAGCTAAGATAGGAAGGCAGAGGTAAATAAAAAAAGTCTTAGTCTTTGATTTAAAAGAGGTGAGAGTTGGAGCAGACCTGCAGCTTTCAGGGAGTGTGTTCCAGATATGTGGAGCATAATGACTAAACGATACAGAAACACTTTTGAGTCTAACACAGTTTATTTCAACACTGCAACACAAAAAAGGCTTTGAAATAACTTTGATAACTTCTATAAAAACAACCGAAGATTCCCAACCTGTCGTTTATCACATCCTTTATAATAAAAACACATTTTTTGGCGTTATGAGGAAAAATAAACTTCATTTAGAGTCAGTGTAAAATACCTCTTTTCACCACAAACACCAAAAATACAATTATTTGCATTAACATCCAAAACATTCTCATCTCCACATCTTCCTCCCTCTGACCGAGTGACCAACTAACACTCCACTCATGTAAAAAATCAGAATCATGTTATCATCTCATGTCCCCAAAAAATGTGATGTGATTAAAGACATTCCTTCCTCCGGCATGAAAGAGAGATGCCTGAAACGTTTTTAACATTCATCTCTTTTCTCTCCTCTTTCTGAGAACTCTCCGTGTCTGTCCTTGAAATGAAATGAATGATCGAGGAGAAGCTCCCTTTAATTAATCGCTGCAAAATAATCAGAGTCATAAAATTCAGATTCTATTTGATCAGCCAACACACGTACCAAAGTGAAAGTGCTGCTGTCGTTTGCAGCGATGTGGGTGATTTGTTGTGTTTGGTGAGCTTGTTGATTAAGAATGTAGGAGTTCTCCTTTCATTCTGACAAAAAAAACAAGACGGAGTTAGACCGCTGACTTCTCCTGTGTTTCAGACAACAGCAGCCATTGTTCTGACTCCTGCTCGGTTTTTGTGCGAGTGCCACGTCTGTGTAATGGATGATGTGTGTCTGCTGTGTGCGCACCAACACATGCATGTGTGCAGCGGTACGCCTCAGGTTGGACACAGCAGACTGACAGCTGTTAAGAGAGCAGAGGAGAGGAGAGGTTGGTGCAGCGTTATGGACAATGACAGCCAGCAGGCGTGTGGCCGGGCTCAGCCCCGGGGCTCTGGACTCTTCACCTGGCGAGGCAGGAGAGGTGCCAGCTCTGGAGGAGAAAAAAAACCCCCAAAACAGCTCCCAGCTCGGGTTGAAGGAGCAGCAGGGAGCTAACAAAGATGTAAAACAGGAACAAAGTCACTTCAGTGTGTGTGTGTGTACACACTGTATGCATGGGCAGATGTGTGTGACAGCTCATGTGTTCATGGCCAGTGGACACATATGTACACTGAACACATGACTTGTGTTACAACGAGGAAAAACGTACATTTGAGTGGTTATGATTTCAAGATGAGAGACCATCATCTGTCTCTGAGTTTTAAACAAGCTTACACTTAATGTAAGACTTCAACATTTAACTTAAAGTGTTGCTCTAAAGACGTTAGAAGTGTACGCGTTAAATGTTCTAATAAGAAGAACCTGCCTGGCAATGCATTCTGTGAAACTGAGCAGCTGAAAACTATTGCATTTATCATAAATCATGCAGCGTATGTGTGTTATGATACTGAATAATTAATCTTTTATGTAATTAATGGTGAAAAATGGATCTATCATGCCTATTATGTTCATTTTCACTTGATAGTGTGGATGAATATTGTTAGAATTAAGCTTAGGATTCATGATAGCAAACTCTATGTGCATTGGCTCTGTGTGTGTGTTTGTGTGTGTGTGTGTTTACATGGTTATTTGTATGTGTTTGTAGTCTCCACTTCAAGTCTCTCCCCACCTCAGAGAGCAAGCCCGCCTCCTGGCTGAAACCAAAGTGCCATCTCCTGGCACCTCCACAGTACTGCAGCGCTCCCACTCTCACAGATACCTGGTGATTTCAGCCGCTGAGTTCAGAATGAGCATAATGCACATTCTCCTTCTTTTTATATGGCTCCTGTTGTAAGGGAAAGAGAAGCGGGCTTTAAGCTACAGCCAGTTGGACAGACGAGCAGTGGATCTCTCCTCAAACGCTGTGTGTTGTGTTTTTTTTTTGTTTTTTTTTCTGTCCCCCTTTTGGAGTGAGCAGCTCTTTAACAGGCAGACACAGACTTGGCCGTACTTCTGCAAAGGCTCTGCCTCTCCCCAAGGTTTGTTTGCATTTTACCGGCATCTCTTTACATACACTGCCAAGCTGTGAGATCAGTGCCCACTCAGAAATACCATATGAAATGTATAATGTTAGACCGGCTATTAAAGTCGGCTACGTTTTGGCCCTGGCATCGTTGTTCTGCATAACCGGTCATGCAGGGAAAAGTAGGGAAGAGAAGGGGGAAAGTTTGTTTCTACTAAAACGATGGTGATGACTATTTTCCTCTCGTAAACACAGAAATGAAATGTTATTTTTCATATCAAATCTGGACACACTTTCTGAGGCCCCCTCGATTTATTTTATATCTTTGTTTTGGCATTAACAGCAGCAGGTTCTGCAGGGTTGCATGAAGGATTAGATATGCAGAGGTTTGTTAAATATACCAAAGAGACTCAGGGCACTGGTGGCCTAGCGGTCTAAGCGCCCCACGTACAGAGGCTACAGTCCTCTTGCAGGGGTTGCCGGTTCGATTCCCAGCTGAGACCATATCCTGCATGTCTTTCCCCGCTCTCTACCAATCAATCAATCAATCAATCTTTATTTGTATCTGTTATCTCAAGATGCTTTTACAAACATAGGAGGTCTAAACCACTCTATGTCAAATTATGAACAGAGACCCAACTTCAAGACAGGTGCTCCCCACATTTCCTGTCTCTCTTCAGCTGTCCTATAAAAAAATAAAAAGTAAAGGCAAAAAGTCCCAAAAATATAACTTTAAAAAAATATATAAATACCAAAAAGAGAGAGTGCTGCTTTTTATGTTTAAAGCTGAAACTGTAGTTAATGTGATTACACTTCCTGAAGTTCTCAGGAGCTTAAATCAAAGTAAATAACAAGCAACACAAAAATAATGAAGGATATTTTCCCTCTGAGGGAGTGAGACGCTCACATGTTGGATTTTTCCTCCATTTAAGGAACACACGAGGATTTTTTTACCCCCTCCTTCAAATTTCTGCATTGATCTTCAGCAGCGTCACTAAAATAACCTGACCATTTTTATTATTTTCACAACTCCTGCCCCTCTACCGCCGCCGCCGCCGCCTCCTGACTCCTCCTGACTCCTCCACTCTCTGCGTTCTGTGCAGTCGCACTCGTGGCGTCGTGGCAGAGAGGAAAGGAAAAGCGAGAGCCAGACTGACAGAAACTGTGACATCTGTCACTGACAGCAGAGTGACGGAGGGGGAAAAAACGGGCGACAGGAAGGCATGTGGGGAGGGAAAGAGAGTCCCTTTTTCATTTTCACCTTTTCAGCTTCCCATTAGCCGACAGCGAGGAGCTAATGAAGGAGCAGTATGAGAATCTGTTGTTCCGCTGTTTCATTCTTTTCCACTGTCCTGTCAGGCCTGAGGAGGTACGGGATTGGTGGCAGAGCTGTCATACTTTTGACACCAGAATATCTCAACGTGAATGTCTAAACTTGAAGAGTGTATTTTTGTTGTTGTTTTCTGACATCTAATTTCAGATCTCAGATTTAACCGCCGTTGTTGCTTCTGACAGCTTCAAGTTACAGACAAAATCATACTTTCTACCCCCGCGTAACGTTAAAAAAAAAACCCTCCATGCAACACGTCGGCTTCCATTGCTTCGTTGTAAACAGCTTCGTCTGAACCGCCGCGGCGAAGGGTCACAGTGAAGAGAGCGAATGACAAATTGATAAAGCCGTGAAGTGAGGTACCATCCATTTACTGCTCCCTGTGGAACTTCCTGTTCGTAGACGGCACCGGAGCTGTGGCAGAGATCAGAGGGGGGGGGGGGCGGGCCTCATGACCTGTGTGTGCTCGTATTTGGGTTCACCTTGCTTTAATAAACACCTAGCTGCACAGAGAGGCCCTGCTTTCCTTAAACACTGCTCTCTTATTCAAACGTCTTAATAGCTCTGCGCACCATGAATACAATATTTGTGCATTATTTTCCTCTCTCTGTGTGTGTGTGTGTGTGTTTGTGCAACAGTCCCCGTCCCAAAGTGTCTCACAGGTGCATCTTCACTCTGAGCATCGGCCCGCTGAGGCTGGCTGGCATGTCGGCCCGGCCCCCAGATTTACTGCCCTGACACAGGAATCCATTAAAGGCTGTTTAGGGATCCCAGGCCCGAGCCCCTCTGAAATCTCTTTCATTATGGCTCCAAGCTACCATGGAAGGGGAGCGGCTCGGCCAATCAGCAGAGCCGCCACATGTGTTCGTGTTTAGCCCCATGGCTGAGAGGCTTAAGTGGCTACTGCACACATCTCCTCCGCTGACTTTTATGGAGAAAATGGCACTTTAACTCTTTGTGTTATTTTTTTTGTAATAGGGTGCGTATGTGACTGTGTGTGTGTGTGTGAGTGTGTGAGTGTGTGTGTGTGTGTGTGAGTCTTCCATGGCCGAACACGAGCCCTAAATGAGGCCAGGCCAGCCACACGTTACATTCCGCCTGTCTGGCTGGCACTCTGTCGGCTAATCAAGACCGGCTTGATTCACAGGTCCAATACTCGACGCCCCCCCCCCCTCTCTCCATTCCCATCATTCTTTATTTCCTCACCTCTCAATATGTCCTTCCTTCCTTTTTACATCCATTCCTTTCCTCCTTCAATCTTTTAGTGTTACATACTTCTTTTGATTCTTCACTGATTTTTGCTTCCACGACCACAACACACTCAAACTCTGCCGTCTTCACTCCTGAACTCAGCTCACTTTCAGGTTGCACTGAACACTTTTCTGAGAGTTGATCTTTGTGAATGTGCCTGATGTGAGTTTATAGAGAACATTTCAGACAGATCGCAGAGGCGGAGCTTAGCTAGAGTAAAGAAAAGAGCAGGGAAAACACTGCAAACATCCCCAATACCAGTGCTAGCATGTTAGCTGCTCCCCTCTGAAGAATCAAACCCTGCAGAGCCTGCAGGATGATTTGAGATATAACCAAAATACAAAGATCTCAGAGATGTCAGGCAATATGCAGGAAGGTAAATGTACAAAATGCAGAGAGTGTAAATTAGAGAGTGCAATAGTGTTAACATAAGCGAACATGCACATGCAGTGAGAGGGGAACATGTGCGTCGTAGTGGAAGGCATGTTAATAAGTGGCCTGGGGCAGATTTGGGCTCCCATGGGGAGAGTCCTGCCCTGCTCTGTGAAGCTTCTGTCTCTTCTTTAACCCGCCCATTAAACATGGTACACAGGTGGCTTATTAAACCCACTGTGTGAGACAACTACGGTACACACCGAGCAGTCCACACTCACTGCAGTGACAAACACAATCACATGCAAAGCGTTAACGCAGTAACTACTCTATCTGTGCTCGCAGAGCGGAGCTTAGAACGCTGAGTTTGATAAAATACTGCAGGGGGATCTTAAAGATTTTTATCCCCAGACAGAAATTTGACAAATTTAGTCTCAACCCTAAGGGTCCGGGCTCATTAAAACAAGCCAGTGCTCCTGTGTTATGGGGGACCCACCAGACACAGACCTGCATCTTTATTTCTATGAGGGCGTTTTATGAAAAAGTACACCTCAGCAGAACAACAAACTGTCTGAGCGCCGTGTTTATCTTGAGCCTTGTATCTGTAAGCTGAAACCCTCTCGGGTCCACTTTTATTGTTTTATAATGTAATTCTTTGAGTCTAACTACATCCACTTTGCTGTGTTGTTCTCATTAACAGCAGAACTTCAATAAGTCTCCCATGAGCATGGGCCCTCGAGACCTCGGCTACGGGCTAGACGATGACGAGCTGGACAGCGCGAGCAAGTAAGCACCCTGTTTTTATGGCCTGTCGCCTCACAACATATTTTCACTGAAGCCTTTTTCATGCTGTATATGTCATCTAAGTTCAGACGTGAGAACTTTTGCTGGCTGACTGATTCATTTTCTAAAGGGGAAGTTGATAACAGGATGCGAGTTGCTTTTCAAAGCTTCCTCTGCCTTTCTTTTCCCCATGATAATACTGCCCCCAAGTGGGCAGATTTAAGAAGAGTTGAAAGAAATGACAGCCATGCAGCTTCCCAGAGGAGCTGCTTCTCACGGTGTATTTGTGTGATATCACCTCAATAACAAATAATAAACATTGAGTATTGTATTTGTTTGTCTCTCACTAGGATTTCCTCAGAGGACAGCGGGGATGTCCCTTCTTATACCGAGGACAGCGATGATTCCTACTCTCTAGAGCTCGACATAGACTCGTCTCGCTCGGGCCAGATGAACCTGCTGGAGGAGATTCTGGACTCGTTGAACACC
Organism: Notolabrus celidotus; assembly: GCF_009762535.1. NCBI lineage: Eukaryota > Metazoa > Chordata > Actinopteri > Labriformes > Labridae > Notolabrus > Notolabrus celidotus. Next base: position 4,658,141 of record NC_048273.1, on the reverse strand, counting down.
ACGACTTTGGAGCAAGGAAAACTCAGCGCTGCAAAGAGTCTGGACTTCTTCAGATCCATAGAAGAATTAGACTACAAGCCGCCGGTATGCAAGAAACACACACAATAACACAGGCTGCCTGCACAGAGTGGGTTCAGAGCAGAGGGCTGATTCATGTATATGGCACTGAGTCCACGAGTATGAAGTTAGACAATCATTCAATCTGCTGTACGGCTCTTTTCTGAGGTCAAATGAACTTATTTTGCACTAGGAATATTTGGAATAATTTCATGATTAAAAAAATATTTTCCTTTCTTTCTTTCTTTTTTTTTAATTCAACATAATTTAAAATATCCATCACTATTTCCCAGAACCCAAAGTGGCTGCCTCTAATGGTTTGTTCTATCCAGCCCACAGTCTTGAACTAATGCAGTCTGTGTGTATCATTTTAAATGACAAAGAAAAGAAGCAGATTCTTAAATTCAAGAAGCTGCAACCAGGAATCATTTGATATTTATGCTTTAAAAATAACTGACACCGTTAATCAATTATCAAAATACTCTGCAATTAATTCACATTCTATTTATGAATTCATTTATGATTTAACTTGAGTTTGTTTTCAGATAGAAAAAATATTATTGCAAACTCAACAGTAATCAATCTTTATTTATAAAGCAACAAATCACAACAAACATTATCCTCAGACTCTTTCAAAACAGAGCAGGTCTAGACCGTACTCTATGTTCTATTATTAACAAAGACCCAACATCAAGACAGGATCAGATCCAGTCCCATCTTACAGACAGGACTCAGTCTGATCTCATCTTAATCCACCATGAGCAGAGCACTTTGCAGCATTTAGCAAGTTACAGTGGCAAGGACAAACTTCCTTTAACAGGCAGAAACCTCCAGCAGGAGCAGACTCATGTTAGACACACATCTGCTGAGACCGTGTTGGAGAGAGGGATAGAGGGAGATGAAGAAAGAGAGAGATGATAGTGGTGAGATGGATAAGAGATACAATAAGATAAGATATTCCTTTATTCGTCCCACAACGGGGAAATTTAAAGTGTTACAGCAGCAAATTAGTCAAGTAAACAAGAGCCATAAAATAGCAATTATTAAAAAGCTATTAACAATTCAAATTAAAGAAAGTAAAATAAGTATATCTTAAGAATGTATATACACAACTAAATAAGTACATTAACATATATTTACAAAACTAGTGATGCAAAGAAAAATGTGCACAGACTAGTGACATAGGTTAAAAACAATGCACAGAACTAAGAAGATGGGTAGAAAAATGTATTGCACATGTTAGGAGAGGGATGAAGTAATTATTGCATATTGATAAATAGACGGGGGAAATAATGGACTTGAGATCAATCAATCTCAATAGCGCCAAATCACAACAAACGTTATCTCAGGACGCTTTTACAAACATAGGAGGTCTAGACCACTCTATGTCATATTATGAACAGAGACCCAACTTCAAGACAGGGTAAGACTCAGTCTGACCCAGATCCAGAGGAACCTACGAGACAAGGGAGCTCAGGGACTCCAGAAAGGTATATGGTTAGTAACTTTAAAGGGACAGGAAGAGTTAGAGAGTAAGAGACCTGCAGAGAGAGATAGGATCCCAGTGTGTCAGTCTAAGCCTATAGCAGCATAACTAGGACCTGGTCCAAGCCTGATCCAGCTCTAACTATAAGCTTTATCAAAAAGGAAAGTTTTATGTGTTTCATTGAATATACTAACCTCCCTCAAAAATGTATATAGCAACCTCTAGGGTCAAAAAATGAAGTCAGTGCAGCAGAGTGGAAAACTGTAGTTCCTCTTGTGTCCACTTGAGGCAGGCCAAGGGAAACCCATTAACACCTGTGTTATAATGCTCATTTTACAGCTGAATTAAAAGTGTTTACAGCCGGGTACAAAAAAACGGTTGTGGTCTGTACAGCCTGTTTCTTTATTCGAATAGACTGAAGGAGGTGAATTATTTTTGTAACTCATCTATTGAGGTTATAAGTTCTCCACAATAAGCCATGATCAGGGGCTTGGCTGACTTGATTGACAGGCCAGTTAGTGAGACAATGAGACTACAGCCATGTTTAATGCAGTCTATGCAAACACTGCAGAAAATGCAATCCTAGTTCTCTTCATGATGGATTTGGTTTCCTCATATTTGTTGTTTTTTCTGTCCCAGAGCAAACCCATACCCCCCAGTGAGTCCAAACCTGCAGATGAGAACGGTGGTGGTGTTGGTGGAGGAGGTGTAGATCAGAGCGGCTGGAACATGGGCCAGGATGACAGCGCAGTCCACGGGAAACATCTCCCCCCGTCTCCTCGCAGACAGCCCAACAAGAGCAGCCTGAAGGTGTCAAAGAAACCCACAATCCCTCCCCCAGCACCCCCTGCCACAGCTTCATCCACTGCCCAGAACTCTGACCCCCTCAAGTTACCTCCCAATCCACCGAACTCTGACCCCAACCCTTTACCTTCGGGGCGACATCCAGGAGACCGCTTCTCCTACTCCCCCTCACTGGTCCGCAGAGTCACACCCACGCCACCTTCTCCCACTCTCTCCCACACCTACAGTTCTCCAGTTTCTCACCCCACATATTCTCCTGGACCAGTGAGCCGCTGTCGGACCATCTCAGAACCCCAACCCATTACAGAGCCTCCTCAGAACCAGAACCACACTGCCTCCACCAGCATCCTGAGGAGGAAGGTGCTCTCCAAGGAGACAGTGAGGCACTACCAGGAAAAGGCCCTCCACAGGCAGGGCAGCAGGGGCCAGTATGACGGGGGGCTTCAGGTGAGCCCAGCGAGGAACAGCCAGGCCACTGTGCAGGTCCCCTGGGAGAAGGAGGTGTCCAAGGAGGGTCTCCTGGGGCTCAACCTGTGTCTAGGTCAGGGTAAGGGCTCGGGGACGGGCGCGGTGCAGGATCAGGGTCAGGGTCTCCTGGAGGAGATTGACTCCATGTGTTGCCTCAGCTCAGTCCTGCAGCTGTCACAGGTCCACTGTAACAACAGTCACCACCAGGTCCCGGGGAACGCTGCCAAGGAGTCGTAGAGACGTCAGAGACTCAGTGTCTGTAATGCACCATGGGCTCTGCTGAAGTCTCTCCACTTATATACACTTTTACAACTATTACACAGCTTTTTACAACTATCCACAGTCTCAGAGAACATAGTTAGCTGTCAGGATAAAAGATATAAAAGTTTGATGTCATATACTCACATAAAGAGTCATAGCCGAGCAGAGCAGGAAACAAGAGGAGAGGGTTCGGTGTCATTTTCTTGAAACCAGTGAAAAAGTATTCCAGTGTAGAAACTGTATTTAATGGGAAAAAGAAGTACTCAGAATTTCCTCAAATTCAGTCTTTGTGACGAAATGTATTTAAAAATAACGTCTGTATTTTTCTTTTTCGTATAAAACTTCAAATTAAAGGATTGTGAAAAGAATCAGGCCAAAATAATCTCCCTAAAATGAGTAGTTATCTGAGGAAAAGCACTTCAAATACACAAACTGAAGCCATAATATTACAAATTTTAACGTGTTTGAAGTGCAGGATTTCTCATTTGTTTTGATTTATTCAACGTAAGAAAAATTTAACAACACTTTTGAGTAATTCACGAACAAAACAACTATAGGGATGTATTTTCAGTGTGGTATAGCACTCTGTTATCTAAATCAAGACCAGAAAACCCCAGAACAAACCAAAAATGTTGGTATAATCTACTTTAATAAGCGCTTAGTCCTGTCAGGATTAAGAAAAGGTGATATATCCTCCACTAATCCCTCAAAGAACATTTCACTTACTCAAATTAGATTTGCACTTATAGATAAATAGATTATCTCAGTCTGAACCACATGGGATTCAAATCCTTGAGCAAAAACATCAAAGTGAGACCAGATCATCCACACGCAAAGTCCACTCCGGCCTTTGAATTAATTCCACACTGTGTAATATAAATGTTTTCTTTTTTTATCACAATGCCTTAAATGGACATGTGATTTGTTTTTGATACTCTGGTGTCTTAACCTTCAGATACCATAACAGGTACTCAGATCTCTTTGTTACTCTCAGATCTGTAATATTTCTTCAACAGCACTGTAATACTCATAGATAATTTAATATATATCTGACGTGCTTTAAGCTGCTGTTTTTAATTGCATTCTAGGTAATGAGATGTGCATGGAGGAACCTCTCTCTCTCTCTCTCTCTCTCTCTCTCTCTCTCTCTCTCTCTCTCTCTCTCTCTCTCTGTGTCTGACCTCTTCCCTCAGGACTCTCCTGTAACTCTGAAGAGAAGCAAAAACAGTTATGTCCTGTATATTTACATGCCAGTTTCAGTGGTCCAAGTCCTTTTCTATCTTCTTTAAACCATCGTTACACCCCCCCCCCCTTGTGCAGCTTTCCAGCCTGTAACATCATCTTGTTGTCACCCTCCACCTTAACACTTGAAAGCATAAGGCTGGTGATATTTGGCGACAAATCTCTGACGGCTTCTTCACTGATAGTAGAAAATGACGACATATACGTGATTTAAAAGCCATAATAATGAAGAATTATGCTAAAGCTGGAGGGAGTTTCTGAGCTGCAGAGTATCCGGAAGAATTAACATTGATTTTCATACTTTCAGTCGATATCACCGGTCTTATTTCAGGCTCCCTTCTGTCTCCTTGTCTTTGCCAGCAGGAGGAAATGCACTCTCTGTCCTCGTAGGTTTGAGTCACACACTGTACTGTACTGTGGTGGCTGATGATTGTACTGTAATGAAGCAATAGTTCTCCTCAGAGAGTAGCTTACATGGATGTAATGTGTACACAGTCAAAAGTTTTCCTTTAACAGACTCTCCTGTGGAGAGGAACGCCGCTTCCAGTGATTGTGGGTTTCCATCGTTCTCTGTGCCGCCACAAACCCAGAGAAAAAAAAAAAGAAGAAGAAAGCTTTTGGTGTGCTTGCGTTGGGATTATTACATTTATGGTCCGTTGTTCTTATGATTTATGCCAGACGCCAGTCGGTGTGGCAGTTTAATAGCAGCTATTTCTCCGCTTTCTGAGTGCTGGTCTGCGTTAACGATTCGCTCATAAAGTCTTTGGCGTGCTTCTAAAAGCCCAGGAATGGGTCCTAGTGTTTCCAAAAAGAGTAAAAAAAAAAAACAGACTCCAAAAATAATCTCTGCACTGGCCTTTCACATTGTAAACACTTTAAAGACTTATTTACTATGCAAATATTTAAAATGATCAAAAAGGTCAGTCCTTAAAGAGTTATTACATTTAATGCACAGATTTACTTGATGAATTATTCACAACTAAAGTACCCCCTTATGGGAGTCAACCTCATGTGTCCCATTATAATAATAAAAGAATAATAATATATAAAGTATATTTTGCTTGAGGTGTGACTATGAGTGTTAATGACAGAATGGTGTGTATGGTGTGCCTTATACAGTGGGAGTACCACCCAGTATAACAAGAACAAGGTACAGTATTAAAGAAAGGAGGTGTATGCAATTTCTCAGACCACCTTAAATCACACAGAGGAACTTTGAGCATTGTAGTCTTTATTTAATCATCAGAATCTGGTCCTTAAACTGACCTGAAGTGAACTCGGGTACTAGCATTGCTTTTGTAGCTGCTTTGTTTCAAACTTCAGGCTGCGGCCCGGCTGCAGTTAGTCAGTGCATTTCTTTTTTTCTGGTGGGAATCGTCCCGCCTGTGTTCAAGAAGAGACCTCAGCGTTTCTCTGAGTTATATGACTTTTTGTACATTAGGTACTTTCTTTGATTGTACTAAATAGGTGATTTACTTGTATAGTTTGTGTTTCTGTTTTCTTTGGGGTCCCATTTTTTAAAAGAAATCACCTTTAACACTTACTCTGAGTTGACTGTATGGAAAAAAAATCTCTCAGAGGAGTTTCTCTAGTTGTTTTCATATGAATGAAAAATTATTTTCAACTGAATAGACAAGTATTTTTGCTGGCTTGAGTTTATTTTACATGAATAAATAGATTAAATATATGGTTGGTATCGTCTGTTGCAAAAAATGACACCTAATATTTGAATGTGTTTAGATTTTATTTTTGGAAGGAAACAAATAAGAGAGAATATTAACTAATGTCCCGTGTAGCCATTCATGTTGAAAAGCATTTGAAACCTTCGAATCAAAATAAGCAGAGACTGATGCTTGCTTGTACGTGGTACAATGCTAATTGTTGTATCTGCATGTATGTACTTGTGTATGTTGAATGATATGATTTTGTTTTGCTTACTTTTAAAGATAAGGTCTTTTTGTTGGTATTTGTTATTATTTCAGTATTTTCCGAAACCATCAAATCCAAAGTGATGATGGATAAAGCATCGGGGTATCACACAGTACTCATTTTGCCTTGTATTGGATATTGTTGAGTTATTTGTCATCTGCCTTGTGTTTTAGAAGAATTCATTTCAACCTTGGTCAGTGGCTCCTGTAGATATGACTCAGAGGTTCATGGAAGAAAAACTTGATTGGTCAGCTGCTATTCGCCACATGAGCATGGCCGACGTTTTCCTCTGTTGCTATACGCAGGGTGTGAAGCTCAAATGTTGCATCATGTTTAACTTCTGTATTCCAAAATTAAGTTGTTAAAACGTGGGGTATATGGCCGTGGTTATCATTCCCAGCTTCTCAAATAATAAGCAATTGATAATGGAAAACCCTTCAACTGCCCATGTTTGTATTTAACCACTCTACAGGTAACATTCCATTAGCTAGGAAGCTAACTTTAAATAAGCTAGGGAATACAAGCACACAATAACGTAGCTGAGAATTAAACTCACGTTACGTGATGTAAACAGCAAATTCATAGCTAATGTAACATCAGCTAGGTAGTGTATTCACAGCTAATACTACTTAAGCTAGCAATTCTTTAACAACTAGCAACCACTTTAGCTAATTCCCATCTTATATTTAATTAGCAATCAAGAAATGTCCAGCCAAAATTATATTAGCTAGAAGCTACATTCATAGCAAACATTACTCTAGCAAAGACGTAAATTCCTAGCTAAAATCATATTAGCCAGAAGGTATTTTGACAGCTAACATAACATGAGCTAGGAATTTACATCTTTACTATTGTATTATGTCACACTATCATATGGGACTGTTAGCTTTCAGTATTAGCTTTCAGTAGCATCAGTTGAATGCTAACATTATCTGTTGTCTGACGGTGGCAAACAAATAGCGAATTCCCAGCTAATTTAAAATAGCCAGGTAGCATACTCACAGCTTATACTACTTTAGCTAGCAATTCATTAACAACTAGCAACTACTTTAGCTAATTCCCATCTCACATTTGTTAACAATGACATTTCCAGCCAATATTCCATTAGCTATAAGTTACATTACTTTCGCAAGGCAGTGAATTTTCAGCCATTGTATTAGCTAAAATGAATATTTCAAGCTAACTTCTTAGCAAGGAAGTAAATTCCTAGCTAAAATCACATTAGCCAGAAGGTGTTTTAACAGCTAACATAAAAAGAGCAAGGAATTCACACCATTACAGTTTATATTATGTCACACTAGCATTTGGTACTGTTGGCCTTTAAGTGTTAGCTTACAATAACATCAATTATTTGATGACTTCTAACATCAGCTGTTGTCTGATGGTGGCTATCATTCCATTAGCTAGGAAATAAATTCTTAGCTAACATTAAATAAGCTAGGGAACACAAACTCAAAATAATGTAGCTGGGAATTAAACTCGCATTATGTAAATATCTAATTCCAAGCTAATTTAAAATATCTAGGTAGAATATTCACAGCTTATACTATTTTAGCTAGCAATTCAATAACAACCCAGCATTCATTTAAAATGTATACTAGCTAATTCCCATCTTATGTTTAATAAACAACGCAGACATTTTCAGACAAAATTATATTAGCTAGAAGTTACATTCATAGCAAAAATGACTTTAGCATGGCAATTCATTTTTATCTAGCAGCTTAGCAAGGAGGTAAATTCCTAGCTTAAGTCACATCTGCTAGCTGTTGTCTGACGTTGGCTAACAGGTCATGAAATATGTTGGAACTGGAAGTATGGCCACATCCCCTCAGTAATTTAATAATTTATTGACTTTCCAGTTGCTGATATACCGAGGAGCAGTGATATTATAAAGATTAGTCAGATTTACAATGTTTACGTTAGCTTAGCTTAGACCGTTCCCACCCTGTGTATAACAATGGAGAAAAATGGCCGCCATGTGAATGTGGTTAATTGATGGTAAGAAAAGCTTTAGTAACTGTGGTCCACCTTTCACTTCTGTTGTCCAAACAATGAAGAACAGGCTTGTGATAACATTCCTGATGCCTGCTAGCAGCAGAGTGTAAAGTAGTCCGATTGTTAATTTTGGGGTAACGCCTAACTGTCCTGTGATTACAGTTCCAGAGTGAGCAGCAGGTGACAGATAATGTAGCAGCTTTTACTGAGGTACTTTAAAGTGATATCAGCTTTGCAGAGATGTAACATCACTTCCTCTTCACCACACATTTTAACATTATCTTCTCAGTGTAGTGACATTGGACACGTTGCAGTGAGAAACTCATTCCAGTCTCTTGTTTGGGTATTGTAATGACGATTAACTCTTTGATATGCCAATTACTGATTTCTTAATTCTGTGCACACTTGCATGTTGTCATCGCACAGAAAACTGTCTTACACAACTGAGGTCAATCTAATGTGCTAATCATGAGTAACTTGGTGCATCTGCACACAATGTATGCACTGTGAACTGAAAATAAATTATACTGTTTCATGCTTATGCATTACTGGACTCCTTTTTTTTTGTCACCAAAGTCATTTTGATAAAAGCACACAATTCAAATACAGATTGCTGTTTTATTTTGAAGGACAATGTCGCTGTGCGTGAATATCAATGCATTTATTTATTGATTGATTTGGCTAACAGGGATGTAAAAATGCTACGTCAACTCTTCAAGTAGAAACCTTGAATACATGTTCTTAAATTAACCACATTTACTTTGTACAAGTGCCACAAATTAAAGGTTGAAAGAAAATTCACAGTTTAAAAATTATAAGCAAATCATCATTACAGTATGTACATTTGAAATTACACAGCAGTCTTTTTCTGACTAAACCCACAAAAAAGAAACTATTCTCAACTAGTGCAACTTAACCTAAAGTGATTCTAACCCTTATCCTGAACTATCCTGAGCTTATCCTGTACATCCTGAGGAGCTACACTTTGAAACATCCTCCCTGTATCAATAAAAATATCATATCTGATGCAATACAGAGAGCTAGAAAGAAGGTTCTTGTAACAGATACACATGAATTGATTATTACCTCGACTTTAATCAACCAAACAAAACATATGTCACCTCCTTTAAAGATTTGTTCATGCAGCTGAAGCCTTACAGTCATTCATTTGTGCCATAGAGCCCCATTGTCGTCCAATACTGTAAAAAATATCACTTAAGCACCAGATTTGTGTTAATCCACGTCTGAAAATAGTCCTTGAATAGGCATCGTTTAATCTGTTTCGGGTAACATTGGCTAAAAGTAACAGTGCTGAGGAAATCACTGAGCCTCTAAAATAATAAAGTAACGTATTTATGACCCACTTTTAAAAAAAATGAGAAGAAATGAGGGATGATGGAACATGTTTTTGGATTTGTGCACAATAAGACAAACACAGACTCATTCTTTAAAGTAGGAAGAACATTTAAACTCCTTTCTCTTGTTTTCAAATAACAAATTAAGACCATTTCTTATCTGTTTTCCAGATATTCTGTTCAGCTGTTCCATCCATCTCTTCATTTAGATGAAGATGGGCTGCTGGATGCTGAAGTAAGGTGCGAAACATTTCAGGAAGATTGAAATAACCTGGGGTAGATAAAATAATATGATAAGTGTCTGGAGATCTCACACCTGCTCATGCAAACGAAGAGAGACAGGTGAAAATTAGAATGAAGGCACAGATGAGAGTTCAGCAGTCTCTTCTCTTATCATGTCCAATTTGAGTGACTACATGTGCTGTACTTCTATCACAGGCCCTTCATTCTTATAATAACAACAGATCAGTCCATGACTCCGTCTCATATGAGTCTCTCTATAGGCGGGGGCTGGATGATGCTCCACATCTCCACCCGAGAGCCCTCCTTCTCCTGCCGGCTGGGGCTGTAGGTGCCGTGAGTGGCTCGCCGGTTGAGCGTCATCACGAGGCCGACGGAGGTGAAGATGAGCACCAGCAGCAGGACCACAGACGCAAGACTGACGGACAGCAAGAGGTCGGAGGACAAACCCCCGGAGGTCAACTGTAAGAGAGAGAAAAGGTGGATATATCAGAGTGTTTTTTAAAAAGTGTTGGGTGTAAAGAAGCTCACACACAGGACTTGTTGTTTATCTCCACCTCGCACACACACACTTCTCCCCTCGTCACTACACCAGCCGCTCCACGCGCGCTGCCAGAGTGCTGATGGATGTGTTTCCCGGCTCAGCAGGTGGAGTGCGACCACCAGGAGCCTGGAGTTGCTGGGGACTTAAACCTCCCTCCGTCTGCCGCCTCTCTCGGAGTTTGGCTGCAGCCAACGCCAGCCCCAGCATCACCACTACCGCCAAGGCAACCAGACACGGTGCCAACACGGCAGCAACCCGCGAGCTGTATGGAGCACGCTCAGTCTGTGGAGGATCACACATACACACAAACACACACACACACATACACACATGCATGGGCGAGATGCTGCCTGATGATCCTGTTAACACTTACACCACCAGAAGACACCAGGAATAGCTAGCACACACACACACGCACACACACACTGGATATTCTCTATCAGGAAGAAAAGCTTCTATAAATAAAGCATCTGAAGTTTTACAACAGTTAGTTCTCGCCAAATAATTCCATTGGATGAGGCATCCCATGATCTTGATAAAGGGTATAACAGCACAGGGAAAGGCATGCTGTTGTACTGAATATTGGAACAGCTGTGTGTACCCTCTTTGGCTGAATCTATCAGAGCTGATCTTCAGTACAACAGCACACCGTCCTCTTTAATAAAATCTGCTAAAATGTGTTTTTTAGCTTCCTATATCCTTCTTTTATCATCTTACACACACTGGCTGTTTTCAAAACCGCCTACTATACTAGCAGTACGTACTGATTTGGTTAAAACTGAGTATGTAGTAAGTGAACAAGAGCAAAATCTGCAGTATGTTAAAACTCCCCGGATGTCGTACTGATTCAGGAAAGTGTCTCAGTCATAGACTGTAAATAAAAAATGGACAGCGTTGCTCCGCCTCTTCCCGTTGTACGGTTCTGAAGCCAAAAAATTGCGCTCCTGGGCGCCGCCATTGTGCAGCCAGAGCCTGTGAAGCCTCTGTAACGAGCTCCGCCCTACAGCGTAGCGTCACAAGACGCTGTGAGTCCTTTCAAGTTTCCCTCTACAGCGGCTGGGAATCAAAGGAAACCTGGACGTAAAACCCCGTTTTTTAAACTCTAATAACTAATGAAGAAGAAACTGTTCAGGAAAAAGAGGCCTTGAACACAAAACAGTCAAATACTAACTACATATCACCACAGCATACGGCTGTGAGAAAGATTCGTACGACATGTATTTATTTTTTAAAGTTTGACTGCTCCCTCATTCAAATGAATGGGGGAGACAGATTTTTGGACCTATACTGCAGCCAGCCACCAGGGGGCAGACACACTGCTGAAAGCTACACCACCAGGGTCGCATGCAGCTCGCTTGGTCTCAGTATGCAGCAGCCCTGTTCACTGTTTCCCACAATGCACAGCGCTAACGTTCTGCTTCTCCTTTTTTCCGTATATGATAGGTGGCACTCGTATTTTAGGTGCATTAGCGCCACCTGCTGTGTTGGAGTTGTAGCAGATGTAGTTACAGGGAAGTAATCAAGTGGCAACCTCCGGCCACGAGAACTGAAGCCGATGTGGAAGTGTTAAAAACTGCAGTTCCTCGAGTGTCCACTTGAGGCTGGCTCCGGAAGTACCAGAAGCCACATACACCCCTTTCGACCAAAGCAGTTTCAGGGACGGTTTGGAGGCGGAGCTCAATTGAGAACCGTTTTTTCATGTCTCGACTGCGAGTGAATCGGCTCTTGGCCGGGAAAAATGGTTCCAGAGCGGCTCCAACTCTTTGCTGGTCTAGAACCGCGAACCGCTTACGTCAGGGGCGAGGGGCGGGGTGGCCGTGATCAAAAACACAAACCAAACATGTTTCCGCCATTGTCCTGTAGCTAAAAAATAAAAGAGACTAATAGATTCAAAGGCAAAGCAGTGGTCGGCAGAGGAGGCAAGCTGCCGCTGTCCGCCATCGTTGTTGTTGTTGTTGTTGTGAGGGAAAGTTCGCACTAGCACTGCTTGGAAAAGCAGTCACATAAATCTAACGCCATGACGTGTCTCTTCCACGGGCTCGAGCGGGCCAAAAACAAACTGGGGGCCCTGTTGGTTCGTGAGTTCAACCAGCTCTGAACCAGCGGGAGCACCAGCCCGGAAATACAACCCGGTTCGCGTTGGTCGAAAAATCTGATCTTTACAGCAGAAATAAACATGTTTACAGCCTGGTACAAGAAATGAGTTTAGTCTGAATAGCTCATTTCTCTATCGACACACTGAACTGGGTGAATTTTTCATAAAGCGGTAGTTTTGAAGATATTAAGATTACAGGTTTTACATTATGAGAGGCACAGCTGACTTGATTGACAGGCGGGCAAACTGTAGCTTTTGGTCGGGAGGCTCAAAGCCCGCCTCTTTACCTCACACTAGCTCGACAGAAGTTTGGTTGAGTTCAGAATTTCCAATATGGCTCCTGCTGATGATGACAATATGCTTAAAACAGCGCTCAGGAACAGATGGTTGACGTAACGGATACTACGTCCATTATTTATACAGTCTATGGAAGTAAATAAATAAATGCTGGTGCATCTTGTAACTTCCAGTAATTACAGAGGTGATAAACATCTCTAAATCCATATAAACCACTTCTTAATTTTTTAAATCATAAGTGATGCTACAGAAGCAGTTTCACTATCAGCTTGGCCATTGCCTGACCCGGCATACTGCAGAATAGATCCAACAGAACAGTCATGCTACAGATTAACTTTAAACGCAGTATGCAGTACATTCATTCGTAGGTAGTATTTAGAAGGCAGTTTAGAAAACAGCCTCTCTCTCTCATGCACACGCTCACAGCTTCACAACCAGAAGTTCCCCTGCATGCAAACACACAGACTCCTGACCTCACAAGCAAAACTCAGTGAATCAAGCGTGATCAGAGCTTCCAGTGAAGCAGCAGCAGCAGAATGATTGTTAACATTCATTAACCAGCAGCAGACGACAGAGCAGCAGATGGACTTACATCAGGAGTTGTGCTTGGTGTGATAGTGGTGACGCTCTGATTGGCTGCCACGAGGTTACCAACAGCTGAACAGCACACTGTTAGAGCAGGGATTTTTTTGGCTGACGCACATCTCCATAACTAAAGCTCAACTTGTCAGGTTACACAAGACTTAGAAGTCAGCAAACTTTACACTGAGCAATCAACATGGAAACATAATTCTAATAAAAATACAACCATCCGTATCCTGAGGCAGAAAATAACTCGACATTACACTTTCTTTCCCCCTCGCTGCAGCTTCTTTGTTGACTCCTAGAAAGTGCTTACCTGTCACTGCAGCACACTCGGCTGTCAGAGCGAGTGTGACACAAGCGAGCCGGAGCAGCCTGCAGCCAGGACCCGCCATCAGTCACCCACTCTCTCACACACACACACACACACAGACTCACACACAGACACTGAGATGTCTAACTAACCAGTCTCTGAGGTACGCAGCAGGGCCACCCTGAAGCCTCTGCACACAGACAGAGAGAGAGACAGCAGCGATGCTTCCTTGCTGTCAGCACTATCAACCTGCTGTGTGTGTGTGTGTGTGTGTGTGTGTGTGTGTGTGTGTGTGTGTGTGTGTGTGTGTGTGTGTGTGTGGATATGTGTGTGTGTGTGCCAGATAAGCTGCCCTCATATGTTTCTGTGAAGCACACCGAACTTCTGTGAATGCCACCAGCTCTCTGCTGAAACTGCACTTCAGCACCAGATGCTGCTTTTTTGCTGGCAAAGCACATTTCCTCCTCTCTCTGCTTGTCTCGCTCTCAAAGGATGGTCACATCAGTGCCGACACTGAAAAACTGCTTCCCATTTCCTCCCACTCTCTCCTCACCATTAGGAATACCTGAGCAGGCTTAGGACACACACACACACACTTAGACACACACAGACATGAGAACAGCATGATGCAAGGGAGGAGGCGAGTGCACATGGACTGAATGGTTGAAAGTATGTGGACATCCAATAAACCTATTTCAGGAAAACTTAAAACATCAGGGTTTGTTGAGCGTCAACCCTTAAAAGCTGAGGAATTAACAGTGAAGTGCCAAAAACTGCAGTTCCTCAAGTGGCCACTAGGGGCTGGCTCCAAAGGTGAATCAATCCCCATTAAGCTCTACAGTACAATGCTGAACATTCAAACTTGTGCTGAACTTTTCTATGTAGCATCACTTAAAGCTAGTCAGATTTAGATCCACTTTTTGTTATACTGGTTAAAATGATCTTTATGTCCCGATGGCGATCAATACATAATGTGTTCTTAAAAAAGAGGTAAAAAAAAGCCTCTATCTACAGCCGGAGTAAACCTGGGAAAACACCAACCAATCCCTGCCATCAGGAGCCAAATGATGAAACCAATCAAATCCCGTCCTGCCATTCTGCCCGCCTCCTGCAAAGCGTACATTTCATGTTTGTTTGTATTTTTAACTTTCACTATGAGAATGTTTTGGTGTTTTCTTACCGCTGAGTGAGACATGAGTTGAAATAGTGTGAAACATAAATGATGTGCTGAGGACCGGTTTGTAATTAGTCCCCATCATATGGTCGCGAATCAGCGGCGCTCGTGCATGTGAGCGGGGACGTCGTTTTGGAGGAGCTCCGAGGGGAGTGGGGGAGGGGTTAGACGGAGTCCTGAGGAAATGCTACATTTAAATTCATGCTAGTATTACGTGGCTACCAACCCTACCTTTAACGCAAATATCCGTCCAAACTGTTCACGCATTTTCCAAACAGTTCATCCAAGAAGCCACTGCTTGAGCTTTTTCAGTAACTGCTTGTCTTGTATCATTGCATTCATATGATAACGCTAACTAGCAGGTACCTGTGTTAGCATGTTCAGTTTTTATCATACATTCATTTATTTAAGAAAACTCAAGCATGAGAGCTGTGACAGCTTTTCCTTTGAGAAGACGTCAGGCTACTTCTTTTAAGTTACCTGGTTAAGCTTTTTACCTGATGCTCTCCCACCAGAGCTTCAGCCAAGCTAGCAGCTAGTTAGCCGCTCTCCTCTAACCCTTAGCTTCTCCAGTCCAACATATTATAGACAACTTTAACCTGCAACAATCACAACTACAAACTCACGAAGCTAACTCAGCTAGTGATCACTCCACTTTAGCGCCATCCTCCCTCAAAATGAAAAAAACAACAACATGGCAGCCGTCAGATGATGAACTTGCGGCTACAAAAAGGCCGCTGACGCACCCGCGGGTGACGTCACAGTGGTTACGTCCATAATTTACACAATCTATGGCGTTAATCTGCGGCTGCAGCTTTCACTCCTCCCTGAAGGTTATCCACTATTACCACTTGGACATTCTCTCATTCACCCACAAGAGCTGCAGCGAGGTTTCACATTGAAAGGTCAGAGGCGGGGTTGAGGTCAGGGCTCTCTGCGGGCACGTTAACTTCTGTCACATCATAATCTCAAGACCACTTTCTTTACCCTCCAGAGCAACGAAAAATTCCCCCCTTCCACTCTGAAGTTTCCAAATACTACAGCAACGTGGTTTCTGTGTGTGTGTGTGCAGCTACATGTGTGTCTATGAATTCAAGCTATTCTGGGATCTACTCACACAACATCCTGTTAGGAGAGATTAGAGCTCTATGTTTGGTGTCACGTTAACCACCTGACTTCAACATGTCTGATCCGTTACGCACAAACAGAGGCGGCAGAAGTGCACACAATCTCTCCCTGAGTCCAAGTGCAGATACTTGTGTAAGAAAAGGACTCTGAGTCGTGCTTCTACCTGAGTAATATACCAACATTTGAAGAGCATGTGGTATTTGAAAGACTTTTATACCACTTTGAGACGAATAAGGGAAAAAATGTTGCAAAAAATGAACATGAAATGGTTTTTGTCATGTTTCATCTGTCGTGTGTGATATGCATTGATGGAAACTCAATGGAATTGTCTTTCCTATGTTTTGTAGGCCTTTTTTATAGGTTTAAATTGATCTGGGTGTTAGGAAGCACACAAAAAAAAGAATACTTATGTGATTAAAAATAAAGCTATGAGTCTGTTTTGAGAATACAAGGAGTAGACAGAAGTGCAAGCTAAGTCTCTAAGTATTTATACCTAACCAAACATTTGGTTAGGACACAAGAGGGGATTTTTTAGAGCTTCAGATTGACTTGATGAGAAACTGGAAAGAGGAGATAAATGATTACAAATATTAATACGATTAAAAATGAAGCTATGAGCTTGTTTTGAAAATACAAGGAGCAGAGAGAACAGATGATTGTGATAAGACGTAGTGCAAACTAACAAAGTATTTGTACCTAACCAAACACACACTGATTCACGGTTAGGACACAAGAGAAAGGATTTTTTTTAGAGCTGCATTTAGCTTCAGATTGACTTGATGAGAAACTGGACAGAGGAGATAAATGGAAAAAGCAAAATAAATGTCTCTTTCAGAAGAGAAAATTAGTGAAGAGATGGAAAAACAGGACAGGAGACAGAGAAAGGCTGATAAGATTTGCACTTTTTTATTTAACAGCAACAAAGACAGAGATGGAATCAAACCA
This sequence comes from Notolabrus celidotus, assembly GCF_009762535.1. Classification (NCBI taxonomy): domain Eukaryota; kingdom Metazoa; phylum Chordata; class Actinopteri; order Labriformes; family Labridae; genus Notolabrus; species Notolabrus celidotus. The sequence continues at coordinate 4,641,226 of NC_048273.1, read as the reverse complement.
AGACAAGGACATGAGGACAGAATATGATGAAGGAAAGGAGACAACAAGAAGTTATGGTCATACATGGATCAACCAGCATGATGACAGCAGGGCTAGACTAAAAGACAGAAACACAGTAAAGTCGACGAGGAGGAGGAGAGGAGTGCAACGTTTCAGAGCTGTGACATGTTTGACCACGGCAGCATGGTTCATGTTAATAGGTACTGTTAGAGCGGAGCCACGCAGAAGAAAGACTCCAAATCTCAAAATATCTCTGCCTCTCTCAGGCAGAAACACACACACACACACACTCACTCACACACACACACACACACACGCAGCAGTCAGTCAGTCAGCACGGAGCTCTGAACGCACATCAGGACCAAAGTGAGACATCCTGTCGTCTTCTCGCCCCTTTAGGTGCCTTTGTGACTACAACGCTGTTTTGATAGTTCACACATTTATCTCAACAGAGCTCCACAAATCCAGTTCACACGGGATGCCTTCAATATTAAACCTTCTAAATAACTTCTTTTTAATACTCTTTATTCTTTACCTCATTTCTTTGCATTTAGTTGGTCAAAACAAGTAGTTTAAATGTTTTGCTTCGGGCCCTGAGATGTTGAAATATTGTTTTTTTACATTTTGTGACCTCTTCAGGTTAAATAAATAAATAATCAAAAGATTCATCAAAAAATATATCTTACTTTCCCCAGAGATTATTGCATCTTTGCTCTAATGCTACCAAGATATGATAATATAGTTATTTGAGATAAACATCTTAATGAATAAGGTGCTTCTTATTTACAAAGTATCATCTTAAGGCACAGAAACAGCTCGACGGACCTGTTAACATGTCTCAAACTACAGTAAACACTAAAGTGGGCGTGTGCAATCATTAATATCTGTAACGCTGTGCTTTGTATGGGAAACCACTGAGTATTCTAACACATTATAATCCCTCAATCACCCATACACATGCACTGACAGTCTTACCAACCCCACTCTGTAACCACACAGTCAGACACCCCTAAAGCTCAAGTGTAAGCGCACGCACGCACACACAAACACACACACACTCAGTCGTCGCCCCCCCAGTCTATCTCAGGCTCATCGTCCAGCCTGAGGATGAGGTAGGAGAGAAGCTGGAAGAGGTTCTGCCACAGCAGAACGGCCACGTAAAAATAAATGTCGCTTACGTCCGTCTGGCACGTGTTTCCAGCGAAGCTCATGTCGCACACGCACGCGAACTTGTTGATGAGGTTGCGGCAGTAGCCTCCGTTCAGACACGGGTTGGACTTGCACTCGTCAATTTCCTGTTCACACCTTTACAGACACAGGATCACAAAGTCAGAGATGTTTGTGTTAAAGAAGGGTACCACTGTTAGCTTTTACAGTGCCATGCATGAGTCCCACTACCACCAAAAAACCAACACTTTGACTATAGCACATTCCCTGACCCTCCTAACCCAGCAGATATAGCCTAATCTTAACCCTGTGAGATTCATGCCTAACCCTAACCCTTTGAGATTCATGCCTAACCCCAACTCTTGGAGATTCATGCCTCATCCTAAACCTTTGAGATTCATGACTTACCCTTTGAGATTCATGCCTAACCCTAAAACCTTCGAGATCCATGCCTAACTCTAAGCCTTTGAGATTCATGACTTACCCTAACCCTTTGCGATACATGCCAGCCCTAACCCTTCGAGATCCATGCCTAACCCTAAGCCTTTGAGATTCATGACTTACCCTAACCCTTCGCAATACATGCCAGCCCTAACCCTTCGAGATCCATGCCTAACCCTAACCCTTTGAGATTCTTGCCTAACCCTAACCCAAACCCCAACTCTTGGAGATTCATGCCTCATCCTAAACCTTTGAGATCCATGCCTAACCCTTTGAGATTCATGCCTAACCCTGACCCTTCGGGATACATGCCTAACCCTAACCTTTCAGGATTCATGACTAACCCTAACCCTTTAAGATTCATGCCTTACCCTAACCCTAACCCAAATCCTAACCCTAACCCTTCCAGATTCATGACTTACCCTAAACCTTCTAGATTCATGTCTAACCCTAACCCTTTGAGATTTATGCCTAAACCGAACCCTTTGAGATTTATGACTAACCCTAACCCTAACCCTCCGAGATTCATGCCCAACCCTCACCAGTCCAGTTTGCCTAATCCTAACCCAATAGATTTGTCCTTATCCAACCATTCAAAAGTCCTGCCTTATCAATTTTACAGCATTTTTCAACTGTTTTACCTCAAAGCAGACATCTTTTGCATGCACAAACTATCCCAAATGCACCTGATCGGAGGGATTTCACAACATAGCACTCAAACCTTTCATATTATCATTCCTCAATAATTTTGATAACCATGTAGTATCCCATTCCCTCTTAAAGTTACTTAAAATGATGAGCTGTTTTGTGTTGATCCATGACTTTCAACCTAAATAAAATATACTTTAACGTGTAGTTTTAATGTAATAAGATACAGAAAGGTTGAAGGGGGTATATCATGTGCAAGGCACTGTAGTTACATGAGAAGCTCAGAGAGATGTACAAAAACAAACCCTCTGGTTTGCAAAAAACCTCCTCCATATGAGCTTTTCTTTAGTTGTTTCTGTTTGACTTAAGTCTGGTTTTATTTGGTGATTTTCTGTTTCTGTCCTACCTGTGTCCAGTGAAGCCAGGTGGGCAGTCACATGACAGCTCTCGGTCGGTGCAGTTGCCTCCATTGAAGCAGGTGTAGTTTCTCATGTCATCCCCACACACAGAAACAGGAAGCTTTGGCCTTCTGGCAGAGAACATTCAGACATGTAAGAGACAGAATATGTGTTAAGGATTTTGATTCAACTACAAGCTTTAATATCAGACGTAATGGGGGATTCAGCTGGTTGTGTGCAGCAAAGTACGACATGAGTGCGTCTGCAGGAAGCAGAGGAATCAGCCGGGCAGGAGCTGTATTGTTCAGTTCCCTTCAGGGGACACAAAGAGGCTTAGGAGGGGAACAGGATAATAAGATTAAAGACCTCTGGCAACTATGCAGCAGCAGGATGTCAAATCCCAAGAACAGGAATGAAAAGGCCAACCATTTCTTTTTGCCCTCTATAACTATTCTATTTGCCTGAAGCGCAGCAGCTCTGTTCCAAAATGTTATGCATCTGTTGAAATTTATCCCATAGTGGTTACAAAATGCAGGCTTTTTTCTTCTGGAAAGTGTGCAATTTTGGTGGGTGAAGTTTTAATTTAGAAGCTGGGAATCATTTTGAAGTACAGCTGTCACTCATTTGAAACAATTTGTATCCCACTTTAAAACAAGCAGTGTCACAGGGAGCGGTAATATTAGCTTTGCTTGGCATTTTGTCGCATGCAGTTGAACACCAAAACAGGAGACATGGTACATGACATTTGAGAGACAGATATCTAACAGGAAACAAATAGCAAACACCTAGAGAAATAGAAAAAAAAACAACTTACACACTTCTGACAACAATGTACCACGGAATTTCTTCAATGCGATCGCTGGAGAGAAACGAAAAAGAGAAAGATGGGGAGAGGTGGGTAGGAAGAGACACACAAACAAGAGACACAAACAAAAAGAAGTCATTTTGATGAAAACTTTGCAGCTTAGATGCTCCCAGTAAAGGGAGATGTGCAACTTGTCTTAGCGAGACACTTGCAAAAAGGTTTTTTCCTTGTGCAAAAAGAGGCAAAATGCAAGAGGCTGTGTGTTTACAGGATAAATGGTTGGAGGCGTTCCCCTGCTGGTTCTCCGAGGCAAACGGGTAGATGACAGAGGAAAGAAACTGGCGCTGAACCAGAGAGCCGTGTGTAGTGAGACACAACAGCAGACTGAGGCCTTTTCTGGCTGACACTAGAATAGAAATGCAGCATCTGAGGCGCTCGCTGCAGGCGAGGTTGAAATGCTGAACAGAGGCAGAGATGTGGAGACATTTACAGTTGAGGTTTTGTTTTTTTGTGCTGTGGTGCGGCGGTAGCTTGTTTGTGCAATTTGGAGCATTTATTTGCGTATTTTGTGACTAACTAAGCTCTCAAAACTGATCCAGTGTGAAATATTTCTATGAGGGTATTTTTATCTCTTTGCTGCTGGTCTGTAGAACATACTAGAATGCAGGCCTAAATTTCTAATGATAATTAACCCTCCTGTTATGTTGGGGGTCAAATTGACCCTTTTTAAAGTCTATTTTAGGCAATATATGCCTTCCAAACCAGCGAAATGCAGCATAAAGATCTGGGCAGCATGTGACAGAAGAGGTGTCGTGTTAATTTATCAAGATCACTTCAGAAAAAAAATAATAATACATTTAAAATATAATAAACAAAAATCTATGTCATGAAAAACTATTGTATTTATATTTAAGGCACTCCAATGTACATTAAAAAAGTTTTAACATTGATTTTAATGAAAAATGTGTGAGTTATCCTCATTGAAAATTTATCCTTTAAAATTAAAGAACACCAACGGACCAAATCTTGATTTAAAAAGTTAGTAATGGAGTTCAAAATTTGATTTTAAAAAAATGTGTTTTGGGATTTTTTGGGGTTCTGACACTTTTGGATAATTGAATATTCCCCGGGTCAAATTGATCCAGGAACATTATTGCTGATCCAGAGAAATAAACATAACGGGAGGGTTAAATCATCTCTGAATATCAGTCTATCTGGGAGGCAGACACCCTCTCTACTTGAAGGAGCAGGCTCAAGTCAAAAGTTGAATTATTGATAGAGTGTATAGTGAAGGGTGGCTTGGGCTTGTCGTGGACTACCCTCTTGTTGCGCTGCTACATGTTGTATTCACACCAGACGTTAATAAAATCAGTTTTGCGAGTGAATCATAAAGTCGATGTAAAGACGCGATCAGACCTGAGTTCCTGTTGGGTGATGCTAATGACGCGAATTGCGCTAGTAAACTGAGCTATATGCACAAATGGCGAGAATTCACAACACGTTCAACTCGCTACTAGCTTAATCTGATCATCGCGCTGTGACGTCCAATCTCAGACTGTATATATAACGGACAGCGTTGCTCCGCATTTTCCCATTGTACAGATTTGAAGCCAAAATATCCCGTTCCAGAACGCTGCCATCTTGTACATTTTCTGCAGCCAAAGTCTGCGCAGTATTGAATTTGTGTGTTTCCGTGGTAACAAGCTCTGCTCTACAGCGTAGCGTCCCGAGGTCCTATGGAGTTTCCCTCTACAGCAGCTGTCAATCAAAGCAAACCCGGGTGTAAAACCCTGTTTTTTAACCTCTAATAACTAACGAAGAAGAAACTGTTCAGAAAAAAGAGGCCTTGAACACAGAACAGTCAAATAATAACCAGGAGTCACGTCAGTCATGTCCTTATTTGGGCAAAAACACGTAATCTTAATATCTTCTGAACCGTCACGTTAGAAAAAATTCACCCCCTGTACAGTGTGTGCCGATAGAGAGATTAGCTTCGTAGGGCCAAGCCGTTTTTGAACCAGGCTGTAAACATGTTTATTAATGCTGCAAAGATCGTCTTTTTCCCATTCATGTGTATGTGGTTTCAGGGCTTTCTGCAGCCAGCCTCAAGAGGATTCTCGATGAATTGCAGTTTATAACACTTCTGCATGGGCTTCATAGTTTGAGACCGGAGGTTGCCGCTTGGTTTGACCGCAGCCCCATTCAAATGAATAAGGGGGGACGGAGTTTATGACCTATACTGCAGCCAGCCACTAGGGGGAGCAGTTTTTGTGGAGGCATCACTTCGAGCTGAGCGAGATGACTTATGATCTTGACCGTAAGGGGTTCATTCATTGCTAACGGTTGTACTAGCAAGCTAGCACGGAACAGGAAAGGGTCAACTTGCCTTTTTTGTCATTGATCTAGTTGTTATGGATGATTTGTGTCATATATCTACCATCTCCCTGTTATTTTGTCTCCATCTATCTCTCTCTCTTTCTGCCTCTCCCTCTATCCTACTTTTTAGCAGACCTCAGTTCCTCATGAGTCTGGCTCTGCTCAAGGTTTCTACCTGTACCTTCACTCAAGGGACGTTTTTTGTCTCTTGCAACTGTTGCTTAAGTTGACCAGTGCTGGCCTCATGTTGGGTCAACTTGAAAAAGAGCATGATGTGGAGCTGCTTTGTACGGTGTCATGAGATAACTTTTGTTGTGCTTTGGTAGCTTTTAAATTAAGTGTAACAGATATATTTTCCACAAGCCTCTTACATATTTCCACAAGGAAATGACTAATCTATATATTTGTGCAGATATGTTTTCATTGTCTCTGTATCCGGGACACTCACTTGCAGAGGGGTCCTGTGTAGTTCTCAGGGCAGAGGCAGGCGTACCTGTCTGGCCCGTGCAGACAGGTCCCTCCATGGGCACACAGGTGGCTGTCACACATATCCACCTCCTCGTCACAGTGCACACCTGCATACCCAAACTCACAGGTGCACTCGTAGCTCATCCCGCTCACGCTGCAGTTTCCGTGGACGCAGGGATTAGAGGCGCAGGTGTTGGTGTAGAATTCGCAGCGTCGCCCGGCCCAGCCCTCCGCACAGCTGCAGTTGTAGGTGTTGAAGAGGTCCTGGCATTCCCCTCCATTCAGACAGGGGTCGGACTCGCACAATGGAGCCCCGCTACACCCGAGTAGCGGCGGATCCAGCGACGTCTGGATGAACTGCTCCTCTTGCAGGCGCGGGAGGTTCACATTAGAGGAGCTGAAGTAAGGCAGGGCGATGCCACCCAGCTCTACTGTGCCCAGACAACCAACCAGGGACCAGCCGGCATTAGGAGCCAGGCCTCCTACGAAAATGTCCACATCCTGCCTGAGGAAGTCCAGGTTGCCTCCTGTCCTTCTGGAGGTGCTTGCTTCTTCTATTTCCTCATCCAGCACCAGAGTCCAGCGGGAAGTTAGAGCCCAAGGCGCCGCCATGAACAGCTGGACGCTGTGCCACTCACCGTCACTCACAGTCCTCCTGCTGCTCAGACTGACTGTAGACACAACCGACTCGCCCCCCTCCTCTTTTTCTTCTTCTCTGTTCCCTCCATCTGTGCCCTGAAGCTCCAGGAAGAGGAGACCATCCTGGACAGAGAGGGTGACGAATGATGAGCCTCTCTCTGCATGAAGGATGGCGACGTTACGCTTGCGTGTGCGCAGGTTTAGAGAGAGGTTTGTTAGATTTCTGGATATCTGTCCATTTCCTTGATAGGACAACACAGTGCTTTCATTCAGGAAGGTCGCGTTGGAGTAGCCTAGAGATAAGAGAGGAAAGCTCTGACCTTCAGCATGAAAACACAACAAGGGATTGAACAGGAGCACTGATTTGTAATTCAAAGTCGTACAAATGTGGCCCCGTTTCATAACCTGCAGACCTTTTAGGACTCTGGATGAGGTCTTTCGCCGTGAGGAGGAGTAACTATCCTTCAAGAGTTAATCACTGAACATGGGGTGGCTTACAGGACAGACGGGCAACACCGCGAATCAGCACTAATCCCAGCAAAAAAAGGGATAAGCTGGCCTCGGGCCAATCCCGCTTTACGGAGCACACACAGTATACTGTGTTGGCGGATTAAGGCCAGTAAATGATCAAGCATGTTGTATCACTCGGTTACATAGCGGCCAATTATACCAGCTTCACAAACAAGGTCAAAGATTGGGTAACGTGCAAATAATAACAGGTAACAGTTAAATAGGGAGTCTGGGTTTAACGGCTTTAGTGCAACAAAGAAATTATGTTAAGTAGATTTATTGTGTTATTGTCATGTGACAGAGTAAGAACACAGAAAGCCTTTTGTTTACTGGATAAATAAACATGATTAAGTAACCTGTGGACAAAAACAAGACTTACATCCTCTGAGATAAGAAAATAGATTACTAATGAGAATGCTTGTTGTTGAATGTTGTTTTCTTTTCTTTTATTTATTGGCGGTCGTAACCTTTTTATCTTCCTTTATATCTCTGTCACTTCTTTTCACAGTTTTTTCTTAAACTTTTAGTCCTTGTCTTCCTCACATTACTCTTATAGTTTCTTTCTTATTTGTAAAGCACTTTGAAACCCTCTTTTGAAAAGTGATATATAAATGAAGATTATTTTTATTATAAATCTGGAGCACAGGAGCTCACAGTTTCTGTTCAACCTCAGTCCTTGGTGTCATTAAGGAAAGGAGATCCATCAAACAGGGTTGAAAACATGTAGCCGGTTCCTCAAAGGCTCATGGGATTTCAGTTCTTAATGTAACCCTCCATGAAACTTTCAGGTGACGGTTTGTGATTTTTTAATTTAACTACATGATCCAATCTAGACTTTAAGCAAGAATAACTAACATTGTTTTAGTCCTATGGAAGGATATCTACGGTGGCCCTGAAGGACAAAACTAATCTACATTTAAGGAAACAAATTTACAAAAGATGAAACACTTTTACAAAGTTGGAGACAATTTTAGAAACGACGGAACACTATTACCATTTCTGAAACAGATTAACATTTCATTTTTAAGGAAAGGGAATGTACTAAATACAGGGAGTGATTCGGAAGTGATGAAGTGAGGAGTCATTTAGTTTGTTTTGATGGAGAGAAACCAAACAGGGATGGATATGGTTTACATATTAGAACATCCTCGGATCTCTGAGTGAGGTGTCAGACCTCAGATGAAAAAGCATCATGTTTCTGGAAATGCTCCATCATATCTCTGCAAAACTTTCATCGTTTGTTAGAATTAGTCAAGCTAAAAGGAGTTAGACTCAACGGTAACAGTGTTTCATCTTTTGTAAATTTGTTTCCTTAAATGTAGATTTATTTTTGGCCTTGGTAAAAGCGTTTTGCTAATGCAATTTTGTTTTATAAAATGTAAATTTGTTTTCAACTTTGTACAAGTGTTTCATCTTTTGTAAATGTGTTTTGTCCATCAGGGCCACCGTAGATATCTGATAAAGACAATACCATCAGATGCTACACTATTTTTTAAGATCTTATTTGAAGCATCTGAGGATATTGATTTCATCTTCGTACCTTAAGACTCGACTTAAGGCTTAAATGTTCAACACCTTGGTTTCAAAGTGGTAAAATCTCAGAAATTAAACAACAAATATTTCCTTTTTGGACAGATTTTACAAAGCAGAGCACTAAAGGGACTTGGTTTGGGGTTTGAAATAATTAAAATCAAACAGCTATCATAAATGTCGCAGGGAGATCTCTAAATGCAATGACCTGTTGACCTCACTTGGACCTAAACGACATGCATGAATAACTTCAAACACCTCCCTCTGTAAAACCTTGGACTCCACTCACACTCATATCCCTGGTTCAGCATCCTGCACTCTGCATCCATGGGGCAGGGGGACAGCTCGCACCACCTGACCTCCTCACAGCGCCGCCCTGCTGTCCGGAGGGGGCAGGTGCAGCTGAAGTCATCCCACATGGAGTAGCACAGTCCACCGTTTAGACACGGGTTCCTCTGAGGATGGAAACATGGAAACACAGGAAGAGTTAACTTTCATTTTCCTTCAGATTAAATCAGTGATGACACTAAGAACTTAAAAACCTGTGCTCACACTGCAGGCGTTGTCTCCCGAGCATCCTGACGTCACATTTTCCATGAGCTCCAGAGGAAAAGATCTCACTGAGGTGTCCAACCCAAAGAACTGCAGCCTCCTGCCGTTGATCCTCAGGTCCTGTATGCAGCCTTTAAAGTATCCCCCAAACACTGAAGTGGTCCTGCTCTCCAACAGACCCCCCACATACACCCTATCTCCTGCTCGCACCTTCACCGTCCTGCCTTCTACATCCCCCTGTTTCACATCTGCTACGTACAGAGTGATACGGTCCTCCTCCATCTCCACCCTCACAAAGTGGACTTCCCCATCATCAATCGCAGCCTCCGCCTTCAGGTTCTCAAAGTTATCAAGCTGGACGGTGACCCTGCCGTCCTCCAGCCACATGAGCAGGTACTGGCTGCTGCTGTTGGCGAGCGCCAGGAGGAGTCCGTTGTGCCTCCTCGTGCGCACGAAGAGGGAGACGGAGAGGTCGTGGCCGAGGTCGTCGGTGATGGTGAAGGCTGCGTAACTTTGAGAGTCCTCGTTCCCAAAGCGTGCCGTCACATGCTCTGCAAAATGAGAAAAGGAAGAAATCAGACAAAAGGACAAACACCAAGAAACGTTTTGTACATTTTCAGCTGCAGTGCATCGTGGGAACATTTCTGGAGCTGCTTTAAGAAATTTCTATGAATATAAAATGATCTAGTTTCAGGTTGATCTGGAGTCAGACAAAGATGAAGGAGCAATATTTCTTTGCAGTCCTTTGCTTGCATCAAAAGCAAAGTAAACAAATTAAAGCCTCAAGTACAAAGACAATAATCTTGTCATTCTTGTTCCAAATCTGGGAATTTTTCATCCCTAAAATGCATTTAAACTATTGATTCTTTAACCCTCCTGTTGCCCCATGGATGCACAGTGCAGGATGCTGAACCAGGGATATGAGTGTGAGTGGAGTCCAAGGTTTTACAGGAGGAGGTGTTTGAAGTTATGCATGCATGTCGTTTAGGTCCAAGTGAGGTCAACATGTCATTTAGAGATCTCTCTGCGACATTTATGATAGCTGTTTGATTTTCAATTATTTCAAACCCCAAAATAAGTCCTTTTAGTGCCCTGCTTTCCAAAGTCTGTCCAAAAAGGAAATATTTGTTGTTTAATTTCTGAGATTTTACCACTTTGAAACTTTAATATTTAAGCCTCAAATCAAGTCTTAACCCTCCTGGTATGTTCGTTTCTCTGGAACAGGAATAATGTTCCTGGGTCAATTTGACCCGGGGCATATTCAATGATCCAAAAGTGTCAGAACCCCAAAAAATCCCAAAACACATTATTTTTAATCTAATTTTTAACTCCATTGCTAACCATTTAAATCAAGTTTTTTATTTAAATATAAATACAACAGTTTTACATGACATAGATCTTTTATTTAATTCATTTTAAAGCTCCTGTGAGGAACTTTCTGTTTGTGTTGACTCTGGCGCCCCCCTGTGGACTAAGTGATCTTGCTTATTTAGTCCTGTACATGTGTAAATTATGTTATCTCCTCCCACTTTCAACCAACAGTCAACTATTTCACTCATTAAGAATATTTACTGCAGAAAAATGTTTTTCTTTGATGTGCTGTCAATCACCTCATCTGACACCTACCCCCTCACAGTGATTTCAGGCTTACAGATAACAAAACAGAAATGATCAATTCCTTTTCTAACAATCTTGTTTGCTTTTCTAGGTCATAAAAAGCCATCACTGTTAATTTCAGTCCATTTCATGAGCACTTGAAAACTCCTCACAGGAGCTTTAAATTTTGATTTTTCAATTTTTATGAAGTGATGTTGATAAATTAACACGACACCTCTTCTCTCACATGCTGCCCAGATTTTCATGCTGCAGTTAGCTTAGTTTGGAAGGCATGTACTGCATAAAATAGACTTTAAAAAGGGTCAATTTGACCCGCAACATAACAGGAGGGTTAAAGAGCCATAAAATATATTTTGGTTTCTTAATTTTTCAACATCTTACTAACTGGAAGACAAAACAATGAAGAGGTGCAGCTTCACGTTCATCCAGCAGCAAACACAGGAGGATGAAATTGAAGCCGCCCTCATGCCCTCTGTGTTCTGTCTCAGCACTTTCCACTGTGGATAAGAGATCTCCAGTGTGTCTGTGTGGAAGTTCAAGTGTAAAGGCGCGTGTATTAGTACGCATGTCACTAAACGTGTGTCGCCATCAGACGCTGTGATCAGTAATCTGCTTTAGTAGAGGTTATAGAAGTCAGGAGTCCCAAAAACAAAACTTTACCCTCCAGAGAAACTCAAGTGACTCAAAGTTTCTTTCTTCTATCTTATGCTTCATTTTGTTTTGGATAATCATGACAGTATGGATCAGTGGAATGAAAGTTGTTTCACTTCATGTTCTGAGTATTTCCAAAATAGACTCTCTTACATCGTTAATCCAGCGCGTCAGATAAGAGGATCGCTGTGACTTTTGATTGGCCTCACCTCTACCCCCCCTTTATCGTCTTTTACACATGACCACGGTTAATGTTTCCAGATCACCCGCTTATAAAAATTGGTTAGAATTACTCTTACTGCAAATCTTATTAAATCAGGTTGTTGTAAAGCTTAAGGAGTGTGCTGAGTCTCGTGTTTGATTTTGTGCAGAATGACTCAGAACTGATCAGAGTAGATTTTAAAAACATTGCTCATTATTTTTTACAGTGTTGCTTCTTTTGTGACTCAGTGGGAATATGTATTATTTCCCTACCCTCCTCACAGTCCTGCCCCTCATAAGGCCTTGGACATCGGCACTGGTAGCTCTGCCACAGGTTGACACACTCTCCTCTGTTTTGGCAAGGCACATCCAGGCAGCGGTCCCTGTGGCTGCAGCCCGGGGACACATTAACAGCAGAGTCGCTCAGCCACTCCTCGGGGACAACCAGCTGCCAGTCCACAAACACATCACGCATGCAGCCAATGAAGGCTGGGAGTGGAGCGTCCTCACTGGGGCCATCTGAGTCCTGAAGCACTCCTCCAATGAAAGTGTTCTGAGGTGGTGACGCCAGCCCGGCCAGGGTGCTTTGGACCGGGGCCTGCCTGTGGCACGACTGGCTCCCACAGCTCCCTGAACCATCCAAGAGTTTCAGAGCAAGCACCCAGTTTGTGAGTACGGCTTCTACAGAATGCCACTCTCCATCTGTGACGTTATGAGGAAGCTCCAGGACCTGGACCGGGCCCTCTGCAGAGGCCTCCTTCCTCAGTGTGAGCTGAAGCTGCCCTTCATCGAGCTCCAGCTTCAGCAGGAGCCCCCTGCTGTTCCTCTGGAACAACACAGCTCTGGGTAGAACAGTCTTAAAGCTGAGGGTGATATTGCAGGACACCTCGGCGTCCACCAGGGGGCTCTGCAGCAGGAGGTAGCCTCTGCGTTCAAAGGAGAAGGTGGTGGGGGTCTTACAGAGGGGTCCGGTGTACCCAGGCGAGCAGGAGCAGGTGTACCCGTGAGTCCCGTCCAATAAGAAAGGAGAGCAGGAGCCGTGGTTCTGACATTCGTGTCCCTCACAGCCAACCAGTTTCACATCACAGTTCACGCCTCCGTACAGGGCGCCATCGTGACGCTGGGAGAGGCAGTGGCAAACGTAGCCTTGAGTGTGGCTCTCACACCTGCCGCCATTCTGGCAGGGACCGGGGTCACAGTGGTTTATCAGCTCCTCGCAGAGGGAACCTGGCAGGAGAGGAATATAATTAAGTAATTTAGGCCGTCATTTTTCAACCGAAGGAGGAAACAACACCTCGCAGAAGTTTCTTCCTCTGTTATTAAACCGAGTGAAGACGCTGCAGCAAATGTGAATCATCAGTTTTTGAGAATATGCCCACTAAAGAGGGAATCATAACTCCCTGCTCACTAACATGCTCACTACTAACAAGTTACAGGTTCACACTTAAATGCTGATGAATTTCTCACAGGCATTATTATGTAATCACTGTTTTAAAAGTCTTTGTTTTATTCATTTTTGGTGCCATATGTTTGTGACAATGTTGTTTTGTGTTTCCATTATTTGTATTTTAATACTACTTATCATTTATTTGCTCAGATACTTAGTTTATTTTTCATTTTCATTCTTGATTTTTAGAATTGGCTGCTATTGCATCTTTGTTTTATGGATGATGTGTGATTTTAAATAATTGTTTTTCTTGTTTTTGTTTTGTTGTGTGGACCCCAGGAAGACTAGCAACCACAATGTGGAAGCTAATGGGGATCATAATAAATAAAGAACTAAAGAAACTTATTCCATTTCCTTATGTTTGAAAGTTACATCATGACGCAGAGTGAGCAAAATACTGGACATGTGCCAGTTTGTCCTCCTATGTCCCTCAATGCTTGTTCCTATGGGTGTCATGTTTGCAGTAAGAATCAAACTTTGTGCAAAATGTAAATCAAACTTGATCCAGGTTAAAAAAATCAAGCTGTCTTACTTGGTGTCTGTGTTTTACTCTGTACACCACCCAAAAACAAGCACACCAAGGTCCTTGAATTCTTCTCTACACTTGTGTTGATCAAAATAAATCTCTCATGCACGCTGCATGCATGACAACACTTTAAGTTCTTACAGTACAGACGTCCTCATGTAGAATAACACCAAAAGATAATGTGGAGAACACTGTAACAGCAGGTGCATTACATCTGCAGTGTGCTTCAGTTAGTTTTAGATTCACAGTAGGATGTTAGATAACACTCATACTAAATACCTAATTATACAATTCTTATGTTACCTGTTCCAAGCAACAAAATCCCCCAGATCCATGGAGCAGGTGTCCACATCATGCCGTCACGTTTTCCCCCAGGTTAGCCCTGAACTTGTCTAACTGCATCATATTACTTTATGTTTGTACAGGCCATCCGACTGCCGCTCTGCTCCTCGTCTACTTCTTTACAACAACGTAGGGCTTGAGTGGCTCCAGTCAGGAGGCCGGCAAAGCCAGATCCCGGGGATTAGACTAATGCTATTTGGCCACCTTACTGAGTCATTGCCACTGCGACTGGCAGAGAGTCAGTTTTTAGAACACGTCTCCCAGCAGGCAGCAGCTCACAGTCTTACCTACACGGCGAGATCAAGTCTTGTGTAACCCCAGAGAAGTAGTATTTGTTACTTTTGCAGAAGAAGAGAATCACTTTATGTAACAAAGCTGTAACATCACAGAGTTTCTGTGGACGTCAATGCACCGACGGCACAGTATTATCATTTATTCTACCTGCAGACCACATATCCTCCACATAAGTACTTATTAAGGTAATGGACGGTTCCAGCTGTCCCGCAGTCCTCTCACAAAGGCATTACGCAGCCATTACAGAGGAACCATGAGAACAGCTTTACAGGGAGGCTCAAATTAAAGATAATACATGCACTTTTAAGATTACAGCATCTCTTTGTAAAAATACTTCCACTAGGGGGCGCCACAATCAGAAAACGCCAAACCTCTCAGAGACTGGAAGGGAACCTTCATTATAATCACGAGTCAGCTGTGTCACTAAAGCTTGTTTCCAATCATTAGTGATGGAAACGTCAAGTCAGAGCAACTTTCACCTCAGTTAGTCACCTAACGTCATCGTCAGGGAAAAACCTTGTAGCTCTAGAACCACTACTTTTCAGGAAGTAAAAAAATGCCTACATTTTCACAGAATTTAAAGGTGACATATCATGCAAAATGGACTTTTTAATGGTTCTCTACCTGAAATATGTTTCCCTGGCATGTCTACAAACCCCCCGAGAATGAATGTTTTGATTTCTACACCTTTCTGTAAATGTGTGTGAAACAAGCCGTTTCAGACTTCCATGTTTTTGTTACGTAACAAC
Source organism: Notolabrus celidotus (assembly GCF_009762535.1). Taxonomy (NCBI): domain Eukaryota; kingdom Metazoa; phylum Chordata; class Actinopteri; order Labriformes; family Labridae; genus Notolabrus; species Notolabrus celidotus. The sequence continues at coordinate 4,625,865 of NC_048273.1, read as the reverse complement.
AATATTCAGTCTGTCACTGAGTCAGAGCTCGGAGCTTGTTCAGCCCATAGACTGTATAAAATATTACTGAATCCCCTCCTCCATTTTTCATTACCTGCACAAATGTGTGCTAACAAGGAGCTTAGGAGGGAGGCATGCAAGTTGTAGGCTGTCTTAATAAACACAAAGGTCGGTTTGACTCCCCACGTCTGCAGATTTGAAGATCTAGTGGATGATTTTTATTTGTCATGGATAAGTGCTAGCGCTAGTTAGCATAGCTACATAGCTACATGTCGTAGCTGTAGCTGTGTACCAAGACACACGTCGACATACTGACAAATAAAACAACAAGAAACACTAAATCTGTGACCAATCCTTCAGAAAAGGTCCCGCTGCCTTTCTGGCAGAGGTTGGTTTTACTCCCCAGGCCTGCAGATTTGAAGATCTAGTAAATGATTTTTATTTATCATGGATAAGTGCTAGTGCTAGTTAGCATAGCCACATAGCTACATGTTCGTAGCTGTGTACCAAGACACACGTCGACATACTGATAAATAAAACAACAAGAAACACTAAATCTATGACCAATCCTTCAGAAAGGTCCTGCTACAGGCGCCTCTCCGTCAGGATCAGATTCTGGATCAGATTCAGAGGGTTGAAGTAACGTGATCTCTGAGCAGCCGTGTATATTCAGCCAACATGTAAACATTAGATCAACGTGCTGGAGAGCCGAGGCACATCCACTTCCTGAGGGGGCGTGGTCAGAGAGAAAACAGAGTGTTCTGAGGAGGACTGAAGAAGAAGGCTTTTCAGGCAGACCAAAATCTGATTTCAAAGTGTTTTTTTGAGCATAAACTTTAAAGACATGTTTTGGGGACCTCTTAGACCAATATATATTGATGAAAAAAGCGTGATATGTCACCTTTAATACAGTGAAATATGGAGATACAGGGTTTCTGCCTGACAGTGATGTAATGCTAGTTAATAAAAATAGTTGGTTTCTTTTTTTGGTTGGGTACCAAAAACAAACATAAAGGCTACATTTCACCCTTCAGTGCACACCAAGCGGCAACCTCCGGTCTAAAAATATGAGTCAATGCGGAAGTGTTAAAAGCTGCAGTTCATCGAGGATCCGCTTGAGGCTGGCTCCGGAAGTACCAGAAGTCACATACACATAAATGGGGAAAAGACGATCTTTGCAGCATTAATAAACATGTTAACAGCCTGGTAAAAAAGATGAGTGTAGTCTGAATAGCTAATTTCTCGACGTCCTCTCACTGTGAGGGGGGTGAATTTTTTTCTAATTCGGCAATTTCGAAGATATTGAGATTACTAGTCTTCCAATGAGAGGCACAGCTGCCTGTGGGAACACTGCAGCTGTTGGCTAGGAGGCTCAAAGCCCGCCTCTTTACGTCACACTGGCTCGACAGAAGCAATATGGCTGCTGCAGCCGATTGGTCTCAAAACAGCTCTTCAGAAACAGATGGGTGACGTCACGGATACTACGTCCATATTTTTTACAGTCTATGGTGCACACCCAATATCTTTGGGTAGATATTATTTAGTTTATTTATGTAGAATTTTTTACTATAAAAAAATAGGTAAAGAAGGACAAATGTACCCATTATAATACAGTTCACCTGCTGACATAATTTTATTTAGTATAATTTAGACAATTTGGATGGATTATTTTTACTTCCCACAAAAATCCTTTTTATAGTGTCACCAGTATCCATATCTGCATCTCAAGAAACCAGTTTAGTAGCATATTGTGCATGGGTCTGTTTTATTTAAACTTAACAAATGTGTCAATTTTATATGTAAATGTTTGTGAGTCATTTAAAGTGCTAGCTAGTGGACTGTCCTGCAGTATGTCCTGAAAAATCTTTGGTTTTGTAAGTACCTGCAGATGAAATGTAGCTATTGTGCTAATTTTGGCATATTTACATTGACAGATATTGCTCACATGTTCAATTCAAATCAATTCAAACCACTTAATTAATCCCTCTAGGGGCAATTTGTATGGAGCAGCTTGTAAAATAGTAATAAAATGAATACAAAAACAGACATATGGCAACATGGCAACAATGAATTATACACCTACGGGATATAGGAAGGATAAAATCAATAAAAGATCAGTTTAATAACAGATAGAGCATTTAACACTCTAATCTCAGAGGGGATGAACGATTTAGAACAGCAGTGTTGATTAATGTAATGTAACGTCCTAATTAAATAAATGTGATACATAGAAAATAAACTAATAAACCAATAAGGAAAGGTGAATATTGGCTTAATATAGTTAGGCTTTACATACTTCCTCAAAAAAAGAGGAAGAAAAGACTGTGTTGTCATAAAACACATGCATGTAATACATAGAGCAGTTATTCCCAAAGTAGGGGTTGGTATCCCCCTGGGAGTCACGAGACACTGCCTGTGAGATGCCTTCCTAGAAACAATAAGAATAAGAATTTTTCTAGAATTTAAAACAGCATATTTTATCCTTAATTGTATTATTATTTTTTATCTGGTCTAGCACCTTTAAAATTATGTATTTATTAATCTATTTAAAGGGACAGTGCATATTAATGAACATGTCAGCATAGCATCCATGTAAATATGCCAGAGTTAGCCATAAGGCTAATTTTCATCTGTAGTCCCGGCAGGTTAAAACAGAGTTCACCAAAAAAAAGATCAAGATAAATAACAACAGATGGAAACAATATATCATGATAGCATGAAGATGAAAACACAATTCATCACAAGAGCATCTGATATATAAAATAGTGCAAATCAGCACATTAAAGTGCCATTCAGCTAAATCCATAACCCCTCAGTTAATAAGAAGTTACCTGTAGTTTCTGGAGGACAGCTGCAGACGTATCCTGCAGCGTGCTCCGGGTCATAACGTTCAGGCAGCAGAGGCTCGCTGTCGTACAGAGCCTGCCACGACCTCTCAATGCAGCGGCCTCCATGCATGCAGGGGGCGCTGTCACACTCACTGATGTCGATTTCACACTGACGCCCCTCGAACCCTGGCGTGGAGGGACAGACAGTTCTGATGACAAACTTATTTTAAATGTAGTCTTTTGTTATTTTGCTCTGATTTTACATTGCAGAGAGATTAAGTAACACAGTATGAACAGGATTAGGGTTTTAATCAGAGTCTATTTATCTCACCTGATTGCAAAACCTGTCTTGACCTCAGAAAATGACAAAATCCAAAACTTGCTTACTCAGAGAATGAGAAAAACAATGTGCTCCATGTACCTGGCCAGCATTCACAGGTGTAGTTACCCTGGCTCTCCTCACAGATGGCGCTGTTGAAGCAGGGCTCAGAGAGGCATGGTGGGAGAGGAGTCTCACAGAGCCTGCCAGTGAAGGCAGTGTGCGAGCAGTCACAGCTGAAACTGAAGCACATGAGGATTCGAAAACACAACAATGAGCTCCTCTCAAGTCTTCCTTTATAAGTGACAAATCTGTGCACGCATCAATTTTGCTTCCCTACACTTTGCAAGAGCTACGATTTCTTATCTCCAGCAGGAGGAGATGGACTACTTACTCATTCACCCCGTCCACACACAGAGCCCCGTTTTGGCATGGCTGCTCCTGGCACTCGTCAGTGTTTATTTCACACTGTTGTCCTTGGAAACCGGGCAGGCAGGTGCAAGTGAAGCCACCGACGTAGTCATGGCAGCTGCCGCCGTTGAAACATGGCTGTGATTGACACTCATCAATCTCCAGCTCACAAGTGGGCCCTGTGAACATCAAAGAGGTGCAGATGTCAGAGGGCGAGGGGGCGAGGGGGTGAGGGGGCGAGGGGGCGAGGGAGCGAGCTGCACCGAGCAAGGGCAGGGGGCAAAAATGAACAAAGCTCTTATGTGCAGCGGCTGTTTGGAGAGCTTTTATCTCACTGAGAGGACGCTGCAGGTGTTTCAGTTCTTTACTTTAAAGTAATCACAAGTCATAACGTACTCAAGACTCTGCAGCCAGACAAGCAGCTCTTTGAGGATGCACTTAAAGCTCCAGTGAGGAACTCGTGGTCTGAGTCCATTTTGTCATCCTCTGCAGAGAGAGTGTTACACCTTATCTCTTTGCTGGACGTTGTTTGACACATTACGCCTATTCTAAAATCTTTATATTGGCTCCCTGTTGCTTTTCGTATTGATTTTAAAATTATTTTACTAGTTTTTAAGGCGCTGCACGGCCTCACACCAGACTACATCTCAGCTTTCAGTGTATGAACCAGGAAGGCCTCTCAGATCTTCCGGCTCCTCTCTTTTAGCTGTTCCTCAGAGGAGAACAGAAACTTTCAGCCACGACGCTCAGAGACGATGGAACAGCCTGCCGGAGGATCTGAGAGGAGCTGATAGAGATATTGAGACTTTTAAACTTAAACTAAAAACAAATGTATTCAGTCTGGCTTTTATGTAGGGTTTAACAGTTTATTACTTACTTTAACTATTATATTGATTTAAATGTTGCTTTATTATTTTATTAATTTTTACTGTTTATTTTATTTAGATTTATTTATTCATTCATTTGTTTATTTTAATTCATCTACTCAGTTTTATTGTTATTTTTTGCCTTGATTTTATTATCAACTCCCTATTACTATTTACTGCCTGTCCTCCCCTGTCCTCCCCCCCACACTTCCTTGCTTTTATTTGTTGTGGCTTTTTCTTGTACTATCTATTGTGGGTTTTTTTGTGTGTTTTTTTTAAATATCTACTCTGTTAAATTATTATTATTATTATTATTTTAGTAATATTTTTGGCCTTTTTGCCTTTATTTGACAGGACAGCTGAAGAGAGACAGGAAATGTGGGGAGTAGAGAGCGGGGGAAGACATGCAGGAAACGGTCCACCAGCCGGGAATTGAACCAGCGACCCCTGCGACGAGGACTGTGGCCCTCTGTATGTGGGGCGCTTAGACCGCTAGGCAACCAGCGCCCCCTTTTAAATTATTTTAACTATTTGTTTGTATTGATTGTGTTTTTAAGCTTGTACAGCACTTTGGTCAACTGCAGTTGTTTTAAAATTTGCTATATAAATAAAGTTTGACTTGACTTGACTTCCTGTCTCTCTTTGGCTGTCCTGTCCATTAAAGGTGAAAAAAGCCCAAAAATCTAACTTAAAAATAAAAGAAAAAGAAGAAGAAGCAGGCCTACAAATCAGTTTCTGCTATCAGCATTCAGAAGTCCAATGGATAAAAGAATGAAAGAGTTGGAATTTTCTTCCACAGAGTATTTAAAGCTCCTGTGAGGAGTTTTTAACAAGTTATGAAACAAACTTATTATAAAAATATAGCTTCTGAATAACCTAAAAGAAGTTAACAGGAACATCAGCAGCACAGTTTACTATCCCTTAGCTATAGTTTTTAATCTCTGTGGGGGGTAAGAGTCAGACAAAACAACTTACAGCACACTGAAGAATAAGAAAGCCTTTTTCTTTCATGGTGATAAATATATTTTACTTTTAAAAACAAGCTGAAGGAGATTTTTAGTCAGGAAACCTTCCTTATACATGCACAGTGGGGTCAGAGAAGAGACAAGGTACCAGTTTGACCAGAGAGGGCGCCAAAATCAACACAAACAGAAAGTCCCTCACAGGAGCTTTAACTTCCACAAATTACATCTGAGGTTGAACTCAACAGGACTCAAAAAGAGAGCAGAGCCCACAATGAGTCTGTTTGTAGAATCTAAACAACAGCAGCATGTACTGTGATATAACATGTTCTGGATGACACATAAAAGTCTCCCAGCAGTGTTCTCTGTACTCACCAGCGAAGCCCTGAGGACACAGACAGGAGAACGAGCCCACTCTGTCCACACAGGTGGCTCCGCTCCTGCAGGGCTGTGACACACACTCGTTCACGTCGATCTGACAGTGAGCGCCCTGAAACCCCGGCACACAGAAACACGAGTAGCCGTCCCCGCGGAGTCTGCAGATCGCCCTGTTCTGGCACGGGTTGGGAGAGCACAGGCCCTCTGCTGGGGGCAGACTCTCAGGACATACACCTGCGGAGAGGTCACATTAGGGAAACATCAGCATCATGAGGGACTAGAAGTGAGGGATTCAAGAAGCAGATCAGAGTCGGAAATCCCAGATACAAGCTAGGAAACATCGATTTTAAAATGACATGAAATAATGATTTGATATTTATCGTGAAAAATATCTATCCACTGTCAATATCATCACTAATATCGTTTAAATCAGGCATGTCCAAAGTACGTCCCGGGGGCCAATTGCGGCCCAAGGTCCGTTTATTTATGGCCCCAAGCTTCCATCTTAAATTGTGTTATTTATAGCACAGAAATTAATCACCCTCTGAATTATCTGTACATTTGCAGTTTCTTTCAAGCACATAAACAAAACTAAAGTCAATTTAGAAACGTCTCAAAAAGCTTCATATGGACTACTTGTCTAAAGCCAAAGCACTGGGAATTCTGCAAGATGGCAATAAAGAAGAAACACAAGAACTCTTAAAGCTGACAGGTTTTCAAATGAATGTTTTTATCATGATGTGAAAATGTTATTGATGAACACTAAAAGGTCAGAAGACATAAAAGAGGACACAAGACAAGATCAAAATTATGAAATTGTACAGAAAAGGCTAAATTTGGTGCATCAAAAAATTTCAGAGGCCAGGAAAATAATTATTTTGTTCTTAAAATGTTGTCAGCTAGAAGATAACATTTGCTAATGTTTACATGGCTTGTGGAGAACTGGGGGCTTCCTAGTTACTGTTTTATTGAGAAAAAATGTAAAATAACTGTTATTAAATAGAGATTTCATATATAACTTTTAGGATTCCTAAGTCTCAGTAGGAGCCACTGGCCCTGAGGTATTCTGACAACATCATATGTGGCCCTCTTTGAAAAAAGCTTGGACACCCCTGGTTTAAATGGTCAAATATCTCAATAATTTGCATAACTTGGACGCTCTCATTGCTTATCTTGTCTTCTGATGATGTCTCGTGTGAAGCCTTTTACAGTCCACTCATCTCTGATAAAAACACAGTCGAGCACAGAGGCTTGAAATTTAAGGGCCTCTCGAGGCGTCACAGCCGGCTGCCATGGGGACCGACTCCACTGTTTACTCTCAGCATTCAATCTATCTCCATGGTGACTGCATCCGACTGAAGCTTGGAGGCATTAACTTCTTTAACACTTCGTGGTGTGTTTTAATCAGCGGGACATTAACCCCTGCCACAGCTCAGGCTTTACGTCTCATTTAAACCGATGCGTGATGTTCATACTAAGCAGAGGATCAGCATTAAAACCTCTTAGAGGTGTAAGAGACTTCCTCACATGCGTCTTTAATCAGGCGTGGTGACTTGTGTCTTAAGTTATATTACATTTAATCACACATCAGCCTAAGGAGTCTCACCTCATCATTTGCACAGAAATAATGCAGTGTACCTTTCTACCTCTCAAATTACATTTATATAATATTAATATAAGTGTTTATGGTTTTAGGTGTCTATTAGCAGTTTTGATATATGTACTGTAAACCAAAACAGTACTTCTAACTCATAGCCATTAAGGGTTCTGCACTCAAAACCAGCTATTTAAGTGAACCAACAATTAATTATTGAGTCATCCGAACGATGAATGTTGTTTTAAATGTGACATATCATGCTCTTTTTCATCAAAATATGTTGGTCTAAGAGGTCCCCAAAACATGTCTTTAAAGTTTAATGCTCATAAAAACACTTTGAAATCAGATTTTGGTCTGCCTGTAAACCCCTCTTTTTCAGCCCTGCTCAGAACAGGCTGTTTTCTGTGTCTGTGCCTTTAAATGAGAATGAGCTCTCTGACCACGCCCCCTCAGGAAGTGGGTGTGGCCTCGACCCTCTGAATCTGATCCAGAATCTGATCCTGACGGAGAGGCGCCTGCAGCAGGACCTTTCTGAACCATTGGTCACAGATTTAGTGTTTCTTGTTGTTTTATTTGTCAGTATGTCGACGTGTGTCTGGGTGCACAGCTACAAACATGTAGCTATGTGGCTATGCTAACTAGCGCTAGCACTTATCCATGAAAAATACAAATCATCCACTAGATCTTCAAATCTGCAGACGTGGGGAGTAAAACCGACCTTTGTGTTTATTAAGACAGCCTACAACTAGCATGCCTCCCTCCTAAGCTCCTTGTTAGCACACGTGTGCAGGGAATGAAAAACAGAGGAGGGGTTGAGTTGTATTTTATACAGTCTATGGGCTGAACAAGCTCCGAGCTCTGACTTCCTGTTACAGACCGGATGGCGTTGTGACGTATGAAAAACACTGAAAACTGAAACGGCTCGTTTCAGCACACATTTAAAGAAAGGTGGAGAAATCAGAACAGGGGCAGAATGGACTCATTTCATTTTCGGGGGGTTTGTAGACAGGGACACATATTTCAGGTAGAGAACCATTAAAAAGTCAATTTTGCATGATATGTCACCTTTAATTGTATGTGGCTCAGTTTTATTGAGTTAATATCCATGTCCAAATAACAACTTTTGAGTGTATAGAGCAGGGGTTCACAAACTTTTCAGCCCGCGGCACCCAAAATAAAGGTGCCAAACACTCAAGACCCCCACTGTCCCTCAAAGTGATTTAATGTGGCTTCATTTAACTGGTCTGCAGAAAGTTAGCCTGCCTATATGAGCATGTGGCTGTGTTTCCTGTTAACCTGCTGCTACTGATGATTTTGATAATTAACTATTTTTTTCAGGGTTTTATTTCAAGTTTAGCTTCTATTTTTGTTTAAATTTTTACTATAATTGGTAAAATGTACTATTTTTAGATAACTTAAAAAAAATTAAACATTCTAGAAGTCATTTCACGACCCCCCATTTGTGTCTCGCGGCCCCCCAGGGGGTCCCGACCCACACTTTGGGAACCCCTGGTATAGGTATCAGACGAGGCTGTTTACAGCTTGCAGAAGAAACAGCCTTTCTTTACACTTTCGACAGCAAATACTCACAATGAGTGACACTGACTGTTAACAGAGAGCAGGATGAAAATACAACCTTGGTGTGTTCAGGACAAATCAGCAAAGTGGTAAGAAGTACATCTATGGATGTTTGGCTGCAAGTCAAAAGACACTGAAAGTTCCTTACTGCAGCTTTAATACAGAGTTCTGTGGGTCCGAGGCTTGTCTTTGACACCTTGATTTTTTAAACAAGGAACCCACTTGATGGTCAGAAGAGCTTAGACCTCAAAACGGACGTCTTGGGAACCTCACAACCAAAACAGCATTCCTTCTCTCCCTCAATTCCTCCTGACTCTCAATTTGTAAAACATGTCTACCCTCATGTCAGGCTAGAAGACATTAGAATGCAACAAATGTGAGCATCTGATCAGCAATGATTCATGCAATCCATGTGATGTGGACTCAGAGACGAGACGCCACAAAGCGAGAACAAGTGTTTCTTCTGTTTGATGATAATCAGACTGAATCACCTCTTTTAAACACATGCTTCCTGAGTGGACAGAGAAATGTGTTATGCATGATGAGTCCACATCATTAAATGTCTGACACCAAACTGAAAAGATGTATTCAGATAATATTCCTCACAGATAATAAATGCAGAGTAATCAGAGAGCAATCAGAGTGAGTGCAGACTTTAAGACGTGGAGGAGAACAATCACACTTGTTGCTCCATCTTCAAGAACTCAGAGAATCTCTTGTCATTGGCCGAGGTCAGACATTGCTCACAGACATTGTGAGCAGGATCAGCTTATGCATGTCTAGACTTGGACTTGGAGGTATGGGGTGAGGGTCTAGGGGTGATGCTCTGACCATATGCATTCATGAGCTGATCAGGCTGTAGATTCAGAGCAGATTAGAGCTGTAGCACACATATCTGCAGAAATACAGCTTCTTATTTTAAACAGGCAGAAAATATACGACCATGAATGTCTCATAACAGGCTGTCTTTCAGAATCCTCTTTCAGAGCCAGGCCTGTTGCCTATTTGAGACACATCTCCAGCCAACCACACATCCCCTCCCACAGCATGTCGAGCCTTTTTCATATGCTAATCACTTCTAGGGGTCTTTGTTTGGTCCTATCTGGCGGCCCTCCAATGGCACATGTGGGGCACCTGACATCTCCTCTGGACTGATGCGTGCTGTCTGTATATCTGTCTGTTTGTTTCAGCAGTGATAACAAGACGTGTTATCTGAGGCTGTTTTTTAAGGTCACATAACCTCTTCTGTTCTATCACTCCACCTATCCTCCCTCCCAATCTTCACATCCCCCGCATCAGTCACTCCCCCGCCCCCCCCCCCCCCCCCCCCGCCCCCCCCCCCCCCCCACGCCTCATTGTTGATCTCTTTTTGTCATCAGCCAGTCCAAAGAAAATGTGTAGCCATCACTATAGGCAATGATGTCATCTCATAGTCTTAATTGATATTCTGAGCATGTACTGGTTAAAATGCAAGCCAATTACTCCACTCAGATTCAAAACACTCTGGCTGTGTTTACAAATGGTATCCATTCGTAAACTATCGGGCTAAATTACAAGATTTGAAGGAACTTTTGTGAGAGAAGTGTAGAAAAATGTGCTGCTTGATTCCACATGAGAACTTAAAGAGTGGCAAAAATAAGATAATACAGTACCAGTCAAACGTTTGGAAACACCTTCTCATTCAATGTTTTTATTTATTTTATTTAAAAGAAAGAAACTGCGCTTAAGTGCCCTCATGGATTAGATCAGGGGTGTCAAACATGCGGCCCGCGGGCCAAAACCGGCCCGCAAGAGGTTGCAATCTGGCCCACGCAACGACTTTGCAAAGTGAAAAAATTACAGATTAGACATTAACTGCAAATTTTCAATGAAAGTAACTACTATTTTAAATTTGTCCTCTGAGGGTCGCATACAATCATAGTGCTGATGGAGCGCACCTGAACAGCACTTTTTCCCGGGACTTTTTTCTCAAAGTGAGAAAATAGATGACTTGCTGTTTGCATAATCCGGTTGAGATTCATTAAGTCTTTTTAGAGCACTATTAAGATGATCCATTAACTACTAACACTAGCACAAAACCCCTGCATACAACACTGTCCAGCAAGCAAACAGTTCCTTTCGGAGCTGAGGGGTCCAGGATAGCCAACTTTAACTTCTTTGTTATTATAATCTCTCTGTTCTTTTGCAGTAAAAATAACACTCTGTGTCAGGTGAATTGATAACTTGTTTGGTGTGTTTGCAGCAGGTTTCAGTGCTTAAAGAGTAAAATGTTCTGCCCAACTATGAGACTCATCATGGAGAACTGTTTTTGTAGAAAGATAGTTGATTACATTTTCAGCACATACTTGTACTATTTCAGAATCAGAATCAGAATCAGAATCAGAATCAGAATCAGCTTTATTCGCCAAGTATGCTTGAACACACAAGGAATTTGACTTCAGTAAATAAAAATAAAAAAGTATTTTGCACTAAAACAAAGGGAAAAATGTAAAGTTGTCGTTATTTATAGGTTATTATGTTATGATTTTACTGGTCCGGCCCACTTCAGATCAACTTGGGCTGTGTGTGGCCCCTGAACTGAAATGAGTTTGACACCCCTTGATTAGATAAAATATAAAAAAATGCCTTCTCTGGAGTACTTTTATTAGAAAGTGCATGAAAAAGTGCCCTCTATCAGGGGTTTCCAAAGTAGGGATCAGGATCACGAGGACCAGGTCACGAGACACAAATGAGGGGTTGTGAGATGTCTTCCAGAATATTGTTTTTTTTAAGTTATCTAAAATTAGTACATTTTACCCATTATAGTAAAAAATATTGACAAAAATAGTAGCTCAAATTGAAATAAAAACTTTAAAAGTAGTCTGCTGGGGAAGTAGCATCTCTGCTGCTGACAGGAAGAAGCTGAACAGACTGGTGAAGAAGGCCAGCTCTGTCCTGGGCTGCTCACTGGACCCTGTGGAGGTGGTGGCTGACAGGAGGATGATAGCAAAGCTATCTTCTCTGATGGTCAACACGTCACACCCCCTCCAGGAGACCATAACAACACTAAGGAGCTCGTTCAGTGACAGACTTCTTCACCCGCAGTGTCTCACGGAGAGATATTGCAGGTCTTTCTTCCTGCAGTGGTCAGACTCTATAATCAATAATATATATATAGATATATGTTGTAAGATGTGCTTATTTTTTACCTCTTTAATTTAATTGCTAATAACTTTTTAATAATTGATATTTTATAGGCTCCTGTTCGCTTTATACTCTTTTACACTGTCTACTTTGCTTCTGTGACACTTAAATTTCCCCATATGTGGGACCATTAAAGGACTATCTTATCTTATCTTATCTTAAATTATAAAATGTAATGAGTTTTCTGCCTTTCTTTTTGCCAGATGACTCCTAGGTTTAGGGTTAGTGATCAGTTCATTATCAAAAGCATCAGTAACAGCAGGTTAATGCTCGTGCTTGTCTTCTTTCTTTTTATTGTGTCTTATTGTGGCTTTATACCATACTTTATCAGAATTTTGTTCCATCTCATGCGACAGCTTGTGTTGGTATGACAATAAAAAAAAACTTGAATTCATGACAGCACAGGAAACACAGACACATGCTCATATAGGGATGCTAATTTTCTGCAGACCAGCTAAATGAAGCCACATTAAATCACTTTGAGGGACAGTGGGTGTCGCAAGTCTTTGGCACCTATATTTTGGGGGTCGCCGGCTGAAAAGTTTGGGAACCCCTGCTGTGGATGTCCCTCAAATGATACTCCTGGATGCCTTACAGTCAATATATTGTTAAAAAGTGCCCTCCAGGTTCTTTATTCGTTGGATTGAATGCACAAACGTGCCCTTTGGATGCCGCTCCAGTGATTTAAATTTTAAAAAAAGTTCCCTCTGGTTTCCCTTGCAGCTACATATGTTATGTTACTTAGTAATATAATCCATAATATAGAAATATATCAAAAGTATTGTCTTCCTTTTTCATAATTCAATTTCCACCACAATTGGTCACAGAATCTTCACCACCATGCAGGAATAAAGAGTAAGACCACCCCTCTTCTTACAGCTGCATCAATACATTTGAATGAACCTTAAACTGTCAGTACCAGGGGTTTGAAAGAAGGTGCCCTTTTTTCTGCCCCTGCCCCTCAAACAGCCTGAGTACACCACTGGGTCCATGAATGATCAGACTTTTACTGTAGGCTACATACATTAAAATTGAGTTTATATTTAAAAATAAACACTAATAATTATAAAAGCAATATTTAATACAGTTATTCACTGACACCAGAGGTGGACAAACACATTTACAACACACACTCCCCTTGCTAATTAATGAATATATTCAAAAACACAAATTCAGGCTTGGATAAGGTAAATAAGTGATTTGAGGTTGTGTTTCACCAAAAGACAAGTGACCTGCAGACAGCAGTGATCAGACAACTAACCTCTCTACCTCTGAGCCGCATCTGCCCAGTTGCCAACAAACAAACAAACAAACAAACAAACACAGTTCCATTTGAATAAATGATCAAAATAAATGTACCAGTTTTTCAAGCTTAAGCCAAATTTAACATTAACTATTGAATTTGTGTGTTTTTAGTTTTGATAGTGTTGCTTTCAGTGATTATAATGAATATGTGTAAATATAAGACTTATAAATCAAAGTGATTTGAAATCAATTTTAATGAATTTTAGTAAACATCCTGTTTTGTTTTTTTATTTATGTTATTAAATGTTTGAAGTATTTTAATTTTTTCTATTTTATGTTTGTAGCATCTTCAGTTTTCAATTTTTCTTCCTTATGTTTGTAGCATTTCTAGCTGCTGTATTTTCTGTTTGTAGCATTTTCAGTTTTTCTATCTTATGTCTGTAGCATTTTCAGTTTTTCTATCTTCTGTTTGCAGCATTTTCAGTTTTTCTATCTTATGTCTGTAGCATTTTCAGTTTTTCTATCTTATATTTGTAGCATTTTCAGTTTTTCTATCTTATTTCTGCAGCATTTTCAGTTTTTCTATCTTCTGTTTGTAGCATTTTCAGTTTTCTAGCTTATGTCTGTAGCATTTTCAGTTTTTCTATCTTATTTCTGCAGCATTTTCAGTTTTTCTATCTTCTGTTTGTAGCATTTTCAGTTTTTCTAGCTTATGTCTGTAGCATTTTCAGTTTTTCTATCTTCTGTTTGCAGCATTTTCAGTTTTTCTATCTTATGTTTGTAGCATTTTCAGTTTTTCTATCTTATATTTGTAGCATTTTCAGTTTTTCTATCTTATTTCTGCAGCATTTTCAGTTTTTCTATCTTCTGTTTGTAGCATTTTCAGTTTTTCTAGCTTATGTCTGTAGCATTTTCAGTTTTTCTATCTTATGTCTGTAGCATTTTCAGTTTTTCTATCTGATGTTTGTAGCATTTTCAGTTTTTCTATCTTATGTCTGTAGCATTTTCAGTTTTCTGTCTTATGTTTGTAGCATTTTCAGTTTTCTATCTTATGTCTGTAGCATTTTCAGTTTTTCTATCTTATGTTTGTAGCATTTTCAGTTTTTCTATCTTATGTTTGTAGCATTTTCAGTTTTTCTATCTTATGTCTGTAGCATTTTCAGTTTTCTATCTTATGTTTGTAGCATTTTCAGTTTTCTGTCTTATGTTTGTAGCACTTTCAGTTTTCTATCTTATGTCTGTAGCATTTTCAATTTTTTCCATCTTATGTCTGTAGCATTTTCAGTTTTTCTACATTGTGTTTTTAGCATTTTCAGTTGTTGTATCTTACATTTGTAGTATATTCAGCTGTTGTATTTCATGTTTGTAGCATGTTTCTGTTTTTGTATTTCATGTCTGTAGCATTTTCAGTTTTTCTATCTTATGTTTGTAGCATTTTCCGTTTTTCTATCTTATGTCTGTAGCATTTTCAGTTTTTCTATCTTATTTTTGTAGCATTTTCAGTTTTTCTATCTTATGTTTGTAGCATTTTCAGTTTTCTATCTTATGTTTGTAGCATTTTCAGTTTTTCTATCTTATGTTTGTAGCATTTTCAGTTTTTCTATCTTGTGTCTGTAGCATTTTCAGTTTTTCTATCTTATGTCTGTAGCATTTTCAGTTTTCAGTTTTTCTACATTGTGTTTTTAGCATTTTCAGTTGTTGAATCTTACATTTGTAGTATATTCAGCTGTTGTATTTCATGTCTGTAGCATTTTTCTGTTTTTTTGTATTTTATTTCTATATAGCATTCACAGTTTTTCTTCTTTCTTTAATCTGAATAAAGAATAAAGAATGAATAAATCAACCGGAAGTTGCATTAAAAGAAGAATCATTAGGAAACAGAGTGAAATGATGAGACTCACTGAAAAGATATTACATTCCCGCCACTGATGCCTGAAAAACTCCGCTCAGAGCCACGTGAGAAAAGCAGTCACTTACTGTGAATCACAAACAGAGATGTGATGAGTAAAAAGTTATGGAAGCAGCGTGTTACATCCATAATCGTGCCGGGGAATCATCCTGCTCCTCGCACCGCTCAGGTCTTGTCATGCTCGGATCTCTCTGCTTCTGCCTCTGCATGTTGATCTGTTGTCAACTCCAGATCCACTTGATGCACACTTCTCCTCCTCCTCCTGGAGCCCCATCGAGATCCTTCATCACACATGAAACAGAGAAAAAAAAAGAGCATGAAGCGTGGGGCTCCTCAAACACCCCTCCCCCTATCTCCCTTTTATGGGGCAGTGGGAGGGAGGTCCAAAGAAGAGAAGGAATATCTAATTAATGTTAGTAAATGACCTATAGGCCTACCTGGGAATCCACATTGTTAACTCAATACATTGAATAATCCACACTTGTAATATAAGGAATAGAGGAACCCCTATTTCCTGCAGAATCCTGTTGAATTTAAGATCTCTGACATGTGCAGCAACATGTTAGAAATCTGATCACTGTTGTGCACTATTGTGCTTTGCTTTAACCAGCTGGGGGAGCGGCATATAGGAGCAGGTGATTTCAAGAGACAATAAAGTGATTAAGAAGTAATCCGCACTTGGATGCAAACCAGACACATTTGATATGTTGACAAAGAGGACAATGAGCACACCTTATATAATAAATGTAAAGATAACAGGTTATTCTCATTCATGTGATCTCAATGGAACTTCTTTCCTTTTCTTTTCCTGTTCTCCAGTTTTAATGTCAGGAAAGACACCTATATATTCCACCCTAAGCAATAAGCTAATTCTAATTCTACGATATGAGATTCACCTCAGAGGAAGTCTCCTCGTGGGGCAGAGGACTTTCACCTTAAAGTCAGTCTTAATCAAACTGCAGTCTGATCTGCTCCTGCTCCAACTTTGCACGTGACTTACGTACAACCCCTGCAGAAGGTGCACATTTTATCCAGCTTAACAGTGTGTTGATACTCTACACTGAATTAGGATTTATAGTGTTTTCAAGGATTTGTATAATGTCCTAATCTCTAGATATCGAATCGAAATGTAGGCTATAATAATAATAATAATAATACATTTATTTTTACTTAAATTTATAACATGATGAATTTATTATTATTTCACAGACAGGTTCCATTTTACTAATGTCACTTCCTCTGTGAAATAAACTGTGAATACATCTACTGCATCCCCTTTATTCTAGCAAAAAAAATAAATGAATAACTGTCATATAAGATCCTTGATATCAATAATAATTATGTATCAATTTTTGAAAGACTTATTTTGAGATTGTATAAGATTGTAGCATCCAGGATCAGATATAAATATTACAAAAACAATAATAATTATATAAATAGGAATACAAGAATAATCAATAAATCAATCCAATAAAATATGTATATAAAAATGAGCTAAATTTAATACAATTTAATTAATGAGTATTAAAAATAATAACCTGATGAAGCAAAAATAAAATTGTTGGATGATGTACAAAGTTGGGTTTAGTCATTTGTAAAATGACTGCGGTAAAAACGTGTTTTAAAATATATATTATTCTATAAGTTGTTTTTATTTCATGTATTATTGATATCCATGATATTATTTTCTTGTTATCAATATTATTATAATTATAATTATTATTATTATTATTATTATTGTTATTATTATTATTATTATTATTATTATTATTATTATTATTATTTTTATTCATATTTTTATTCTTATTTTTATTTTTATTATTATTATTATCATTATTATTTCATGTTATTCTTATTATTCTTATTATTATTCTTATTATTATTCTTATTATTATTCTTATTATTATTATTATTTGATGTTGTAGTAAATCATTTTTCAGGGCAAAAAAAAAATAGGATAAAATAAAAAATCTGAAAGACAAAATAATGGATCAAAATGTTGTTTTTTTGTATTTGTTTTAAATTGGATCCTTTTATTTACTGAATTTTAGAAGAAGGAAAAAAAAACGGTGTCACAGCATTACAGTTTCCCTGGCAACGCGACCAGGAAGTAGACTCTCTCAGGAGACTGGAGCAGACGGTCTCTTTCGGGGACTAAATAAAACCCCTTCCCGCGAACATGACTTCTTTTAAGTGTCAGATATTTGTAGCAGCGAGCTTCCTGTAAGATATCCAACCTGAGTCCAGCATGTCTGAGTCCATCAGAGCCAGCTCAGCTCCGGGTTCAACGAGGACGGAGCAGGACCAGGACGGCACAGGTGACAGTCTATGGTTACAGGGCGGTCAGTGGGGGAGGCTGGAGGAGCTTAATGCTAAGTGCTAAATAAACAGGTGGAGGATAAACAGGTGGAAGAGAAACCGAACAGAAGGGTGTGGGAAACGTTATGTCATACTTGCTGTCATATTTCTGCATAACATGTCAAAACTGCCTGTTTAATTTTAACTGTTTACAATGTGTAACATCTATAGACTATATACCTTTATTTTTTATTTCATGTATTTAATTTATTTTTAAAATTTAAAATACATATATATTATTTTTACTCAATTTTTCCACCTTTATCTTTTATTTTATTTATCTAGTTTTATCATTTTTTATTATCATTTTTACTTTATTTTTTCCACCCTTACTTTTTGTGTTATTTATCTAGTTTAATTGTATTTAATTTGTATTTAATTTTATTTTTACTCTATTTTTTCCACCTTTATTTATTTATTTATTTATATAGTTTAATTAAAAAATATATGTATATTATATTTTTACTCTATTTTTTCAACCTTTATTTTTTGTTATTTATATAGTTTAATGAAAACATATATATATTTTATTTTTACTCTATTTTTTCCACCTTTATTTTTTATGTAATTTATATAGTTTAATTAAAACATATATATATTTTATTTTTACTCATTTTTTCCACCTTTATTTTTTATGTTATTTCTATAGTTTAATTAAAAAAATATATATTTTATTTTTACTCTTTTTTTTCCCCACCATTATTTGTAATGTTATTTATCTAGTTTAAGTGAATTTATTTTTAATTTTATTAAATTTTTACTCAATATGTTCCACCTTTATTTATTATTTTAGTCATAGTGTTTTGTTTTTTTTCACAGATATGTTTATTGACATTTTGTTAAATACAAACAACACAATACCAGGACAGCACACAGACAGTGACATACAACAACAACAACAACAACAACAAAAACAATGGAGGTACATATTATATTAGAATTTAATGATATAGGGAAGCGTATACAAATCAATATGTATTAAGTGAATAAATAATTAAGTAATAAGACAAATACAAAAATTAAATACAATTACATAAAAAATAAAAACAATTCAAAACAAATAAATTGTTATTGGTCAGTCTCCCGCCGTCAACATCACTTCAGATATTGCCAAAAAGGTAACCACCTAATCAGGGGTCTCAGAGAGGTCCAGCTCCTGCAAATACTTAAAGAACGAGTCCCACATCTTGTGAAATTCCCTCAGGGAGCCTCTTACTAAGTGTCTGAGTCATAGTGTATTTATTGAATTTTCCATACAGACAGACAAATACAACAAAGACAATACAGAAATAATAAAAAGAGAAAACCAGACAAAATTAAAAACAACTGGCTTCCAGTCACAGGACAGCCAAGGCATAAGGATATTAGAAAACAAAAGCAGAATAAATAACAATTAAAGGGAGAAATATATAAATAAATTACATCAAAATAAATCGTTTCACCTTTATTTTTAAGGTTATTCATCTAGTTTAATTTAATTTTTTTCAATTTAATTTTTGCTCTATTTTTTCTACCTTTATTTCATTGCTGCAACAACTGATATCCCCCCAGGGATCAATAAAGTATAATCTTGTCTTACTTTGTTTGGAGTAGATTCACTGAGTTTGAGGGTTCATAGAGTCTTGAGGCAAGTTGAACAATAATTCACACATTGTTTGGACCATATCATTGTCTTGTAACTTCATAGATATTTGCTAAACTTTATATTCCACTTTGGATACCTCCTCCTCAGGGAGTCAGGAGGAATCAAATCTTCTTGTTCATTATTCTTATTTTTTTTAATGGATGTGTTATTTTATCTAGCAACGTCAAACTATGAGATATGCATGCATGAGAGTTTGACTTTCTGTCCCTCAGTGGTGGAACTGAACTGTCAAGTCCCAGCAGAGGGCAAAAAGACGCCACTTCCTCCTGTCAACGCCCAGATCATCCCAGATGAACTCATGGTCAGCCTCTCCTCCACTGTCTGTAACAAGATTACACTGGGGCACACTGCTCACCATCGACACTGCAAGGTAAAATCAAGCCCCTTTCATATTTAGGAGGGTTATGTCTGTGTGCCTGACTTCAGTTTACACCGCTGATGTTACTTTGTGTGCAGGGCTGTGGAATCAGGCGGCCGGATGCAGTCTGGCATCATCCTCTGGGGCGCAAGAAGTACAAGTACTTTCTTGAGCAGCCCACATCTGTGACTGGAGCCGGCAGGTCAGCTTAACAAGACAGACACAATGCTGAAACTGAGTGATTTCAAAAGCTCTAATACTTTATTACTTGCATATACTTTTAAAGTAATTCTATCACAAGGTTTAGCTTCCTTTACTCCTAGAAAAGTGAAGCTTATTTGAGGTTTTGAAGAACAGACATACTTGTCATCCGTTCAAAGGCTCAGAGAGAGAAACAGGCCTCTACACTAAATGTTTTGGACTTAACCCAGGCCACAAAGCAGGAAACCTAGGTGTTGTATTTGAGTCTGATTTTAATTTCAAGCCACATGTACACTCAATCACAAAAACAGCATTTAATTATCTAAAGAATATCTCTAAAGTGAGGCTGTTTCTCTCCCTGAGCAACACAGAGAGACTAATGCACGCTTCTATAAACAACAGAGGAGACCACTGTGATGCTCTCCTTTCTGGACTACCAAAGAAAACAAAACAAACTGCAATGAACTCAGAATGCAGAAAGACCAGAAGGAGAGCACACGCCCATTTTAAGTCTTTACCCTGGTTGCCTGTTTCTTCTCATGTTGATTTTAAAATTATTTCACTAGTTTTTAAGGCACTGCATGGCCTCACACCAGACTACATCTCAGAGATGCTTTTTAGTGTATGAACCAGGAAGGCCTCTCAGATCCTCCGGATCCTCTCTGAAGCTGTTCCTCAGAGAACAGAAACATCTTTAGTGACGCTGCTTTCAGCCACGACGCTCCGAGACGATGGAACAGTTATTAGTTCATTGGTTAATTTTTTATTTTTTTTTAACATCTTTTTATTTGGGCCACAATCAGTTTAAAATACAATGATATAAATTTGAAATATACAATGCCTGTCTTTTTTTTTTCCTAACAAAACTATAAACATTGTCTCTGCATTCAAAGAAAATTATAATGATCAATTTCCCTCTTTAAAATAATCAGATTCATTATTCTAAATAGAGTAGTCACGAAATAGGTAAATGGCAATGGAACTGATGCAATAAACAAACACAAAATAAATTAAATTTTGAAAAACAGAAGGGAAAAAAAAGAAGAGAGAGAAAGAGGGTGGGGGGGTCTAGGTTAGAGGAAAGACTGGCAATGAGTGAAAATAATTAAGAAAACAATTCTGGTTTTTTTCACAATGATAAAGATTAATTTGTTAATTTAATAGATTTTTAATTTACATTGATTTATATTTATTTTAATTTTTTTATTCTTTAATTTTTAATTTTTACATTTTTTAAATTATTTGTCTAATATAAAATTATATTGATAATTTTAGTGCCTTTATTTATCTTCAACTTCTTTCCTTACCCTTTTTATTTATTTATTGATTTAAACTATTTTTATTCTTATTATTTTGATTTCTTTACTTTTTCTAATTACATATATTTTATTGTTGTGTGCATAAGTCTCTACTTCGAAATTATTGTTGTTTTGTTTTTTAATATGTAGCATTTTTTGCCATTATTTTATTTCTGCTTCTTTCTTGTTGTCAATCGCTGTAAACACTTTGAATTGCTTTTGATCTGCATGAAAGGTGCTCTATAAATAAAGCTTGGTTGAATGATTATTTGAGGTTAAGCTAGCTAACTTTGTGTTCCATTAAAAGGACCTAAAAATAAGAAATTCAACTTTGAAATTCACATTTTGAGAATCTACAAAAGAGTCAATAGGAAGAAAAGAGTGTATATTTAATCCTCTGTTCTGATGGTGTTTATTTAGGGACATTTCCTTCCTGTGTGATGCTGTCATAACCCCAAAAAAGTTGACACCCCTCCCACCAGTGACTGACAAGAGCAGGATTGGAGACACACAGGTGAGCTGCTTTAACCAACCTTTGATTTCACATGTTTTGTATTCACACAAAGTAAAATTAATACCAGAGAGAGATCTAAATACTTTACAATACTCAGCTGTAGAAGGTTTTACTGTTATCTTAAAGTCCTACAGTTGTATAATTCACAGATATTTATCCACTCTGTCCTTTTTTCAGAACATGAGCATCTCTGAAAGTCTGATCCCAGAGGAGTATCACATTGTGAAAAACAAAGGACTGAGGAACCTTGAGCTTTATGAAGAGTAAGTCTGCTTTTTCTATTAATCTATTTATTCATGATAACCAGGAACTCTCAATTTAATTCTTATGAATGCTCATGTTGCTTCTTCTTCTCAGTGCGTTCACAGTGCAGCTTCAGGATGATGAGCAGAGGCTTCGGGTCTTCCCTTCACTGTGAGTATCTGAAACATCAATAAATGCAACTTAGAATGGAAGGTATTGTATTTTGACTTTAGGTAAAAGAAGATGTAGGACAAAGCTGTCTCTGTGTCCAGCAAACCGAGCAGCAGACTGGAGGTGGTTCAGCTGATGAGGATGATGGACGACATGCTGGAGAAGGCCGGAGTGGATCAGCAAAGTGAGGAGCTGAATGATGTCTCCCAGGTACGACAGACAGAAAACTCTTTATTAAAGGTGACATATCATGCAAAATCGACTCTTTAATGGTTCTCTACCTGAAATATGTGTCCATGTCTACAAACCCCCTGAAAATGAAAAGAATCCATTCTGCCCCTGTTCTGATTTCTCCACCTTTCTGTAAATGTGTGCTGAAACCAGCCGTTTCAGTTTTCAGTGTTTTTCATACGTCACAACGCCATCCGGTCTGTAACAGGAAGTCAGAGCTCGGAGCTTGTTCAGCCCATAGACTGTATAAAATACAACTCAACCCCTCCTCCGTTTTTCATTCCCTGCACACATGTGTGCTAACAAGGAGCTTAGGAGGGAGGCATGCTAGTTGTAGGCTGTCTTAATAAACACAAAGGTCGGTTTGACTCCCCACGTCTGCAGATTTGAAGATCTAGTGGATGATTTTTATTTATCATGGATAAGTGCTAGCGCTAGTTAGCATAGCCACATAGCTACATGTTTGTAGCTGTGTACCAAGACACACGTCGACATACTGACAAATAAAACAACAAGAAACACTAAATCTGTGACTAATCCTTCAGAAAGGTCCTGCTGCAAGCGCCTCTCTGTCAGGATCAGATTCTGGATCAGATTCAGAGGGTTGAAGTAACGTGGGTCTGTGAGCAGCCATGTATATTCAGCCAACATGTAAACATTAGATCAACGTGCTGGAGAGCTGAGGACACATCCACTTCCTGAGGGGGCGTGGTCAGAGAGCTCATTCTCATTTAAAGGCACAGACACAGAAAACAGCCTGTTCTGAGCAAGGCTGAAAAAGAGGGGTTTACAGGCAGACCAAAATCTGATTTCAAAGTGTTTTTTTGAGCAATAAACTTTAAAGACATGTTTTGGGGACCTCTTAGACCAACATATTTTGATGAAAAAGAGCAGAATATGTCACCTTTAACTTATGGAACGTCTTTTTAAAGCCAGATTGCTCAGAGATAGTTCACTGAAATGTCTTACAGATGGAGCAGCTGTTGGAGCTGGTGCAGGTTGAGCAGAATATCTACAACGTTGTTTTCCATGAGCTGATCCGGCAGGTCAGCGTGAGCTGCTTGGAGAGAGGAGAACTTCTCGCCAAGCTCAGGTTTGCAGCCGACACATTAGCCTTGAAAAAAGTAACCAAATCATGGAAATATGGAGGTCATTCTTCTTCTTCTTTTTACTCCATTGAGTTTAATTAAATCTCTTGTTTTTCTTTGTCCAGACAGCGCTACCAGTCCCTGTTTGAGAGAATCCCGCAGTGTCTGAAGGCTCTGCACACTGAGGCAGTGGCACAGCGAGCTCTTGACCGCCGGCTAACTGAAGAGATCCTCCACATCAAGATATCCATGCAGGAACTCAGCGTGTATGTAGCTCAGGCGTAAAGCTGCTGGGTTGTGATGTGTGAAATTAGCCTGTGTTTTATTTTGAAAGGATCTTACAAAGGCAAGAAGTGAAGATGTGTGTGTGTGAGTATGAGCAGTGTGTGTTAGTCTTTGTGGTTATGGGTGTTCTTCCTCTTCACAGGGAGTTGTCCAAAATTGGAGAACATGACGCCTTCGTGTCCCAGCAGGCAGAGCTTGCTCACCGGCAGCTGGCTGGAGCCATCGATCAGACTAACACCAGCGCAGAGTCAGTCCACTTAGACTAACTTAACAACTTTTCATTTAGTCCCAGTCCTGTATGCACCAAGATGTAGCATTGCTGTTCCCAACCTTGTATATTATAGCTTTAATAGAGTTTTCCTGCAGAATCAATCACGTATATGTTTAAATATGACAAGCTACTGCTTTCAAATGGTCCATGTGTTCTTCATAGCATGGTCCAGGGCTACCATGAGCTGTACGAACTGCAGAGAGGTCGTCTGGAGGCTCAGCTGCTTCAGATGACGGAGGAGAGGGACTACTGGAGCCAGCTCACCTTCTGCCTCGCCCTGAAGGTGTGTGAGCCATGAAGCTCCTTTTTCTTTCAACCAGACGCACCTCTTTGAATCAATAATAGATGACTTTGGATCGCCTTGAGGCAGATAGCCTGACAAAGGTTTTTCTATTACCTCCTCAGTTATCAACGGGCAAGAATACAAAGAGTTATAATGTTTTAGCTTTAAACTAAGCTCTGTTTAGCTCCCATGTTTAGGGTGTATCAATCAATCAGACTTTATTTATAAAGCGCTTTTCATACAATGACATTGTAACACAAAGTGTTGTACATAACTTACACACAACTTGAAATAGAATAAATTTAAAAAAAGAACGATATATATAAAAATAAAATAAAAAGACCCCCCCCATCCTAATCCCAACCCGAGCCCCACTCCAAACCCACCCCACAATCCTAAGGTTAAGAACACAATATATGCATAAATGATAATAACAATAAAAAATGAATAAATAAATTAAGAATAAAAAAATGCTGAGCGAACTGAGGAAACGCTCTCATGATATCTTAATGAGGAAACACTGGAGGTAAAATAAGAAACTCAACACAGGAAATTAAACTCACCAAAATAAAATAAATGTCTAAGATAATACAACACTAAAATATTAAACCATTAAAATAAAATAAGATGCTATACTTAATTAATAAATATAAAAAATAAAAAAAGTTTAAAAAGTGACAAAAAATTGAACTAAATAATAAATAAATAAATAAATATATAAATAAATGTATAAATAAATATATAAAATAAAATAAATAAAATAGTGACTAAAATTTGAACTAGATGATTAATAAATAAATAAATGGATAAAGTAAGGTGAAATAAAAACTGTTACAAGAATAAAACTCAGTTAAAAGCGAGACTAAAAAGGTTGGTCTTGAGTTTGCTTTTAAAAATGTTGATGCTCTGTGCAGCCCTCAGATCTTCAGGCAGGGTGTTCCACAGACGTGGGCCATGATGATAAAAGGCTCCCTCACCTTGGGTCTTTGTTCTAGCTTTTAGTACAATTAAAAGTCCACTACCCGAAGACCTGAGCGCTCTCACTGGCTCATGTTATAAAAGCAAATCTGATAAATAAGAAGGAGCAAGACGGGGGCGCTGGTGGCCTAGCGGTCCAAGCGCGGTCCAAGCACATGCAGAGGCTGCGGTCCTCGTCGCAGGGGTCGCAGGGGTCGCAGGGGTCGCAGGGGTCGCAGGGGTTGCTGGTTCGATTCCCGGCCGGTTGACCATTTCCTGCATGTCTTCCCCCACTCTCTGCTCCCCACATTTCCTGTCTCTCTTCGGCTGTCCTATATAATGGAGGCAAAGAGGCCAAAAATATAACTTTAAAAAGAAGGAGCAAGACCATTAAGAGATTTAAAACATACAATAAAATAAACTTAAAATCTATTCTAAAAGATACAGGAAGCCAATTGTAGACTTTTTTATTGAATTGGCTCCAAACACGTTCAACACCATTCTCTTTGATCCTCAGGTGATCAGTATGAAGAAGCTACAGCTGGTCAGTCAGCTTCACATCAGCGAGCAGAGCTGGTCAAAGACGGCAAAGCACTGCAGCATCTATCTGACCTCAAAGGTAACACAGGAGAATGCATGAAGCACTCAATTCCACCAATCAATCGCTCAGTGTAAATATCTGTGGTGGTTCAGTTACACTCTGACTATGACAGTGACCATCCTGCTGTAGGACACAGAGGACCTGGACACCATCATGAAGCTATCGGACTACTGGACAGAGCAGATGACTGCTTTCATGGCCGAACTGAAGAAGACTGAGCATGCTCAGTGTGAACAAATCACTGCCATCCGGCGAGGCATCGACAAGTGGCTCACCTTTTGCACGACAAAGAACAAGTAAGGACTCGCTGAAATATCATCAGATCATTCAATGTTTGTAATCAATTATTTTAAAGCACATTTAAGCAGTCCGTACTCTGTTCTGTTATTAACAAAGACCCAACATCAAGACAGGATCAGATCCAGTCCCATCTTACAGACAGGACTCAGTCTGATCTCATCTTAATCCACCATGAGCAGAGCACTTTGCAGCATTTAGCAAGTTACAGTGGCAAGGACAAACTTCCTTTAACAGGCAGAAACCTCCAGCAGGACCAGACTCATGTTAGACACACATCTGCTGAGACCGCGTTGGAGAGAGGGATAGAGGGAGATGAAGAGAGAGAGAGAGATGATAGTGGGGAGACGGATAGTAGTAGTTGTAGCAGCTGGAGTCTGACACGTCCACAGCAGCAGAGATCCAGAGGAACCTACGGGACAAGGGAGCTCAGGGACTCCAGAAAGGTCTATGGTTAGTAACTTTAATGGGACAGGAAGAGAGAGGAGAGAGAGGGAAGGACAGGATCCCAGTGTGTCAGTCTAAGCCTATAGCAGCTTAACTAGGACCTGGTCCAAGCCTGAACGAGCTCTAACTATAAGCTTTATCAAAAAGGAAAGTTTGAAGCCTACTCTTTAAAGTAGAGAGGGTGTCTGCCTCCCAGATCCTGATTGGTAAGTTATATTTTGGACAGTGGGGAGGACAGTGGATAGTGCTGAAAGCAGGGAGAGAGTGGGGAAGTGACATGCAGGGAAGGGGCCGCAGGCTGAAATCGAACCCGGGCCAACCGCTTCATGGGCGTTTAATTTAGCCATCAGGCCAAATCCGTGCCCGACCATGACTGGTAGATGATTCCACAGGAGAGGTGTCTGATAATAACTTATATTGTTAATGTGAATTCTACTTAAGATTCTCTCTCTCTCTCTCTATTTCTAGGAGTCCGAATCCAAAATATGAGAAATCTTCAATGGAAAAGATTCTCACTGACATAAAGAAGTGGTCATATGTAAGACAGTGTGTGTGTACGTGTGTGTTCTCAATGTCAACTCCTTTATGTTTCTGATCTATTTAAATCATCTCATCCCTTCATCTGTCACATTTATCATCCCTTGTCTGCTCTGATATCTGATCTGTCTGCTGATTGGCTGCTGTGTCTCACCTCTGTCACCACTTCCATCTCATCTCTGTCCACCACTGTCACTCATCACTCGTCTGTGTCATCTGTTTGAAAAGTAATCTGGTCTGCTGGGACTTCAGTGTGATGTCATATTGTTTTTGAACATGTTTATTTTGTATTTCTAAAGTTATTGGCTGTTTTGATCGCCTTCATGTAGGTTGTATTACAAAGATCCACTAATTTAGTACCTCTACTTGCATACAGCTCATCCTGTAGATGTTTTTCCTGTAGATGCTGACCCTCCTGTGTGAATGCTACCAAGGTGAGAAGCTTCTCTGCAGCCAGCAGACTCTCAACCAGCTCACCAGCGTCCAGGAAAGATGGCTGAACATGAGCCTCGAGCTGTTCAGGAGACATCCATCTCCTGACGGCGAGGCTCCTGAAGGCCAGCAGGCCCTGAGAGAGCTTGACAAGGACTTATCTGAGCTCCTCAAACAGCTGGACACACAGGTCACTGGAGAGACTGGTGAGGACCATCATTTATATAGAGTATCTTTAATGTTTAAGCAGATCTCACGGTGGGTTATTAAGCGTTGAAACTGACTCCAGACATGCTGCTTTAGGGATCCATGCACAGATCAGGTCACTTTCTAGACTCATGGAGTCATGGGTCGCAAAACTGGATGCAATGACTGGTCGCGCAGAAATAATGTCTGCTTCTGATTGGCTGAAATTCCAAAGGGCTCTGCACGACTGGCAGAGTTTGGCTGAAGACGCCTTGAAGAACTTCCCCAGCTCACAGTCAGTGGATGAAAGCGACAAAGACAAAGATAAACCCAACATACAGTAAGATTTTCATTCACAGGCATCGTTGTTTGAAATTGAGCTCTAGCTGATGTGACTTGGTGGGAAACTGAGGCTACATGTGTTTTAAAACTGAAAACATAATACTCTAAATGTTCTTTGTGTCGGTTTGTTCAAACAGTGAAGAGACAGAAACCATATCAGTCAAAGCTCAGGAGTTTATTACCAACCTGTCCAGTTTTGCTGATGAGGAGAACCAGAGACTCAGCGAGGAGGTGAGTACCAACCAGCTTCAAACTATCCAGGGAGGTCTGCAAAATATCTGAACTTCCATCAAGTTTTCTGTAACAGATATATCAGGAACAGGAATGTGATGCATTTAAACGGCAAAAAAATTAGACCTCAAGTTGTGAAATTCTAGTTCATTAGTCCACTTCTCTTTCTCTCTTTCCAGTTTCTCCCTGTTCTGTCTTTTCTACTGTCAGCTTCACTTCCTGAGCTTTTCCTCCAGCACTGGCTCTAAACCACATTCTCTTCTGGATCTTTTCAATTTAACCAACACACCTCCAGGTAACTCCTTCTTTAAAGCTTTATTCTTTTTCTCAAGTACTTCAGTTTTTATAATAAGACAGTTCTTGATACTTACGGAGGCCCTAAAATGTCATGATTTAAAGGTGACATATCATGCAAAATGGACTTTTTAATGGTTCTCTACCTGAAATATGTGTCCCTGTCTACAAACCCCCCGAGAATGAAAAGAATCCATTCTGCCCCTGTTCTGATTTCTCCACCTTTCTGTAAATGTGTGTGAAACGAGCCGTTTCATACTTCCGTGTTTTTGTTACGTAACAACAATATCCGGTCTGTCGCGGAGTCAGAGCACGGAGCTTGTTCAGCCCATAGACTGTATAAAATAATACTGAACCCCTCCTCCATTTTTCATTACCTGCACACGTGTGTGCTAACAAGGAGCTTAGAAGGGAGGCATGCTAGTTGTAGGCTGTCTTAATAAACACAAAGGTTGGTTTGACTCCCCACGTCTGCAGATTTGAAGATCTAGTGGATGATTTTTATTTATCATGGATAAGTGCTTAGTAAAGTAAATAAGAAAACACACTGATGTAGGAACAAGAACTGTCTTATAATGATATATGGTGTCAGACTTAACGAAGCTGTTTGGACCTCTTCATTCTTTTTCTCTGTTCAGCTGATCAGCTACTAAAACTCTATGCCTTCTGTTCTTATGTCTTATTTACTCCTGAGACCCTTTACCAGAGCTTTTTGTCTAACCAGCAATAAAACTGAACTTCTTCTAATTGGCACAAAATCTACATTAAACAAACTCCATAATTTCTCTATTCCCATCGACAACTCGCCCCTCTTCCCCTCCCCTCAGGTTAAGAGTCTGGGTGTCATCCTCGACAGCACCCTCTCCTTCACCTCCCATATCAACCACGTCACCCGGTCCGCCTACTTTCACCTCCGCAATATTAACCGTCTCCGTCCTTCACTCACTCCCCACTCCACCGCCATTCTTGTTCACAGCCTCGTCACCTCCCGTTTGGACTATTGCAACTCCCTTCTGTTTGGTCTCCCCCGCAAAACCCTCCATAAACTTCAACTGGTTCAAAACTCAGCCGCCAGTATCATCACACGCACCGCCTCCTTCCACCACATCACACCCATCCTGCAACAGCTCCACTGGCTCCCCATCACACACCGGATCAACTACAAAATACTTCTCCTCACCTTCAAATCCATACACAACCTCGCCCCTCCATATCTCTCTGACCTCCTCCATACTGCCACACCCGTCCGCACCCTCAGACCCTCCTCCTCCATCCACCTCACTGTCCCCCCTGCTCGCCTTGTTACCATGGGGAGCAGAGCCTTCAGCCGCTCTGCTCCCCAGCTCTGGAACTCTCTCCCACCTGACCTCAGCAACACTGACTCACTCCCACATTTTAAATCCAAACTCAAAACCCATCTGTTTAAACTGGCTTACTCCATCTGACCACAACTCCTCTGTCCATTCACTTAAAACTTTTTAAATTGTGTTTTATTTACTGTTTGTTATTTCAACTCTGTTTGTTTTTAATGTTGTAAGGTGACCTTGAGTGCCAAGAAGATGCCTATAAATAAAATGCATTATTATTATTATTAACTTGAGCTGATATTTTGCCTTTTTAAGTTTAAAACACATCTTGAGTTGTCGTCTTTCTGCCCCTCCCAGGTCACCTCAGTTCACTTGGCTCAGACCCGCTGGATGTTGGATCTTTTGCTCGTCATGGTACCAGACCACAGCGAGGACCAGAACCAAGTACTGGAACAGCTCAACAGGATGAACATCTCCGTGCAAACACTGGATGAGGATGCCAAGATGCTAGCTGAGAGACTGGACAGTTTTTCCAAATACATCTCCAGGTACTTATTAACACTTAAACCAGAGCAGGAGATCAGCAGAGGGGGATTTACTCACAGGGGGATGTTTGTTTTTGACTTCAGCTCCTGCAAGCTGATTGTGGAGGAGCAGATTCAGCAGAACCCACATGAAGCTGTGGGCGAGAATGAGATGAATGAATGCACAAAGCTACAGGTGAGATATTAAAACAGTCAGGGCTGCATGTTTGAGGTACTGGCAGGCTTTCCTTCTCACACAAGTGTTTCCTTCTCTTTTTTTTTTTCCAAAGCTCAGTTTATTTGAATTTTTTTTTTTAAGTCATGTTATTTTGGCTTTAACACCTTTATTTTATAGAGGAGAGGACAGTGGATAGTGTAGGAAACTGCAGGAATGAGGCCGCAGGCTGGATTTGAATCCAGGCCACCCACTACATGTTCACTCAACTTAACCATTAGGCCAAGTCTGCGCCCTATTATTTGAATTTTTACACATTATTAACAGAAGATCAACTTAAACAATTCATGCTAGTGATTTTTACCTTTTAAAGAAAATGTTTTTAAAAATTATAAAATCAATATACATATCAGGAAGTAGATCTACATGAGAGAAGAGAAAAGGTACAATAAGGCACTTAGACATCATCCATAAATAGTGCAAGGAGTGCCTATACAGATTATTACAGTGGCCCTGAGAGCTCACAGCACTGCAACTTAAGAAAACACATGCAAAAAGAAAAAACACAAGCAAATTAAGAAAACATCTTCATCAATTTGACAACACATGCTCAGCATTTAGAAAACGCGCTGCAAAGATCACAACACAACACATTAGAAAAACGCGATCTGAAGACCACAGCACAACGGATGTGTTTCCAGAGGACACTTAAAAGTGATGCACACATCCTGACACGCTTGTTGTTGACGCAGATTTTGAGTCACAGTGCTATTAAGGTTCTCTTACCGTCAGTGGTGTTGGAAAATGAGATAAAAAAGTAAGTGTTTCCACGTCAACAACAAGCGTGTCTGGATGTGTGCATCACTTTTCAGTGTCCTCTGGAAACACTTCCGTTGTGTTGTGGTCTTTGCAGCGCGTTTTGTCCAAGCGTGCCGGATACGGCCCTGGTGGGGAGGCTTTCAGCAGTGTGACTGCCCCCTGGTGGCTGGCTGCAGTATAGGTCAAAAAATCCGTCTCCCCCGTTCATTTGAATGGGGGAGCAGTCAAACTTTAAAAAATAAATACACGTCGTATGAATGTCTCTCACATCCGTATGCTGTGGTGATATGTAGTTAGTATTTGACTGTTTTGTGTTCAAGGCCTCTTTATTCTGAACAGTTTCTTCTTCGTTAGTTATTAGAGTTTAAAAAACGGGGTTTTACTTCCTGTTTCCTTTGATTCACAGCCGCCGTAGAACGAAACTTCAAAGGACACACAGCGTCTTGTGACGTTACGCTGTAGGGCGGAGCTTATTACAAAGGCTTCACAGGCTCTGGCTGCACAATGGCTGCGCCCAGGAGAGGGATTTTTAGGCTTCAGAACCGTACAACAGGAAGAGGCGGAGCAACGCTGTCCATTTTTATTTACAGTCTATGGTTTTGTCAAATTGATGAAGATGTTTTCTTAATTTTGCTTGTGTTTTGTCGTTTTGAATGTGTTTTCTTAAGTTGCAGTGCTGTGAGCTCTCAGAGCCACCGTAGATCATATACCTACACACATTGCAAAATTGCATGTATGTATATTATACAAGGCATACAATTCCCATACATGTGTGCTGAATGACTTGAAAACAAAAATTAGTAGATTGATAAAAAAATATTGATCAATTAATTAAAAAATAATACTAACAACATAAATTATAATAATTATAGTAATTAAACAAATAAGAAAATAGATAGAGAAGAGGAAAATAATAATAATCATAATAATAATAATAATAATAACGATGAAATAAAATAAATTAATATTAAATAAATAATAATAATAGTAATAAGCTTAAGTGTTTTTCAAGACACCTAACTCCATTAAACATTGTGTAATTTAAAACAAGGGTAAATTAAACTTCCCACATCTGTGCTGTTTCCTCCTCCTGCAGAGGGAGTGCACTGATTGGATGGAGACTTCTAAAATCCTGCTTTTAGGAGTGAAAGGTGGTTCTATAGAGCTGTCCGTCAAACAGGCTGACCCCGCCTCCACCGCTGATGCCATCGTCTCCACATCAGACAACTCAAGGACTTTGGTAAAAAATGGAGCCTTATTTGTTTAATGTAGTGATGATGAAATGTATATTTTAATCATTACATTATATTTAATTTAGTTTGACTGTGGTTTCTTTTTCATGTTTTTACTTGATTGTCTCGTCATTACTGGAGAGATTACTTTCCTTCCTGATGTCAGAACAGTGACAACATTATGAAGACATTATTGACATTATCATTAATATGCAAAACTTTCACCAGTTGCCAAATAAAACTACAGTCACAACAACAGGAATGAAAGAAATTGAATTTTTGGCGATATTAGAGAAACAAGAGTACATTTTTTTAGGATCAAAAGTCAATCCATCCATCCATCCATTATCTTGACCGCTTATCCCGTTAGGGGTCACGGGGGGCTGGAGCCTATCCCAGCTGGCTTTGGGCGCAAGGCAGGGTACACCCTGGACAGGTCGCCAACCTATCACAGGGCGGATCAAAAGTCAATAAAGATAATTCTGTATTTGTTTGTGTTTACAGATGAACACAGAGTCTCCAGCAGAGCCTTCAGCAAACACTGAGACCAAACAGGAGCCTGAGGCAGAACAGAAAGAGGCCAGTACATGTGTATGAAGTGTAAATTCATCAAGCACTCAGGTCTAATTCTCTATAAATGAACATGATAGTTTTTGTCCTGCAGGGGGAGCTCTCGGTTCGTGAAAGCCCTGTGGTGAAGATGATCGGCTACGATGGACACATAACAGGGAGGAAGCTGGGACAGAGCAGTGTCCACCTGAACGGGGTCAGACAATTCAATCACTCACTATCCCTCCATGTGTTTTCCTGCCTGTCTGTCTCTCTGACCAAACGTCCATCTGTCTCTGTATGTGTGTCGGTGTGTGTGTGTGTGCATCAGACAGAGGAGCTGGTTGTCTCTCCAGCAACAGATGATGCCCAGAGAGCTTTCAGTGATCTGACCACAGTGGGATTACTGCAGCAGGACCTGTAGTAAGTTCAGGTTCATATCAATGAATGTTTTCTGTTCTCTGAATAAGGATGATGGAGAGGTTATCAGTGTTTCAAGAACTCGCACAATGCTATGTTTTAGTAGTTTGTTGCTCACGACATGTGAACCAGATTCCTGTCCTTGTTTTGGTCAGTGATTCAGAGCTGCGAGTCCAGAGCACGGAGCAGCGAGCCCTGAAGGCAGAGGAAGCCCTGCAGGCTGCGTTAGAGAAGATCCAGGACCTGGAGAGACAACTGCAGGGTCGTCCCAGTCTGGAGCCTGAACTTAATGAAGGTACAGACTGAACATGTCAGAGGAAATGAGACAGTCTTACAGCATGCATGTGTGTCATGTTTATGTTTGTGTTGCAGAGACAAAGGAAACTCCTCCGCCTTCTTCATCGCCAGCGACGCCCCCAGCTCCTCTGAAGAAAAGCACAGCTGAAGCCAAACCATCAGGCAGCAGCAAGAGGACTAAGAAACGCTGATTTGACACGTGACTGGGACAAGTCAGAACTTAGTATGCATGTAAAGACTGTCCACAGAGCTGGGGGATTTATTCCTAGATATAAATGTGTGTTTTATTTATTTTCTCTGTAATAATAAGTTGAGAGGGGACTCTTTATCTGTGATCTAACTGAGTCACATCAATAAAAACAGTGAAGAAAAGCTATCAGGGATGTAATGTTTCATGCAGACACCAACATATAAACATGATTTGAGGCATTATTAGTATTTTTTTATTTTTTTATTTGCTTTTTTCCAATATTAACAAACATAAAGCCCAACAGATGATACACAAACAAACATAAATATAATAAGGGGCTCCTTCTCAGTATCTATATGAAGTATTTCCTGCACAGCAGTTATCACCACCTGTCTTTTTATTCTATCAGTCCATTTATTCCAGCGTTGATGTCATGGGTCCGTGCTTTAGTCCACAGGTTACTGAGTCAGTTTTTCCCAAGCAGCAACCTCCGGTCTCAAACTATGAATTTTATACAGTCTCTAAAGATTCTTCAGCTAGTTCAAAACGCCGCAGCTCGATTATAGACTAAAACTAGGAAGAGGGAGCACATTTCTCCAGTGTTAGCTTCTCTACACTGGCTCCCAATAAAATGTAGAATAGAATTTAAAATCCTTCTTTTAACCTACAAAGCCCTTAAAAATCAGACACCCTCGTATCTTAAAGAGCTCATAGTGCCCTATTACCCCTCTAGAACTCTACGCTCCCAACATGCAGGCTTGCTAGTTGTTCCTAAAATCTCTAAAAGTAGTATGGGAGGTAGAACCTTCAGTTATCAGGCCCCTCTCCTTTGGAATCCTCTACCAGTCAGGGTCCGGGAGGCAGACACCCTCTCCACTTTTAAGAGTAGGCTTCAAACTTTCCTTTTTGATAAAGCTTATAGTTAGAGCTGGATCAGGCTTGGACCAGCTTTTGTCATGCTGCTATAGGCTTAGACTGCCGGGGGAACTGGCACACTGACACACTGGGATCCTAGCTCACCCCCTTCCCCCCAACCCCCTCATCACTTACTTTAACTCTGCCTGTCCCATTAAAGTTACTAACCATAGACCTTTCTGGAGTCCCTGAGCTCCCTTGTCTCGTAGATTCCTCTGAGCTGCCGTAGACGTCCTCCTGCTGCGGACGATCTGGACTCCAGCTGATACGGACGTTCTGGACTCCAGCGGCAACAGCTTCTACGACTCGTCTCATCACTATCACTTCTCTCTCTTACTCCCCTCTATCTGTCTTTCCAGACCCAACTCGGTCGAGGCATGATGGCTGTCTAACATGAGTCTGGTTCTGCTGGAGGTTTCTGCCTGTTAAAGGAAGTTTTTCCTCGCCACTGTAACTAGCTAAATACTGCGATGTGCAATGCTCATGATGGATTAAGGTGGGGTCAGACTGAGTCTTACCCTGTCTTGATGTTGGGTCTCTGTTTATAATTTGACATAGAGTGGTCTAGACCTCCTATGTTTGTAAAAGCGTCTTGAGATAACATTTGTTGTGATTTGGCGCTTTATAAATAAAGATTGATTGATTGATTGATTGATTGATTGATTGATTGATTGATTGATTGATTGATTGATTGATTGATTGATTGATTGATTGATTGACATTCAGCTGCCCACATTGTCTCCAACATTGCTGCGGAGTACCAAGTTGCTTACTTTTAATTTGGGGTGTGACATTCAGTTCTAGTTCCCATTTAGTCTTAACGTACCATGTATTGTTTCCATTCTGTTCCTGCAGACTTCTATAATGTTTAGAAACAATCTTTGAAAGAGTGTTTTTGTAAGCACCAATCAGAGTTTCAATCACCTGAGATTTATTGTCTTATTTCTGTATCATAGAAATGTCTGAGCTGTAGATACCTAAAAAGGTCCCCGTTCTCAAGTTTCTCACAAGTTTTAAACCTTTTATTCTCTACGAGTGTGTACATACCTGTTATTCCCTTTTCATGCCATTTAGCAAATGTGTTATCCATCACTCCATTTCAGGCTTTTAAAGAAGAGTAACTTGCAAGAATACTCAAGAAGCATCATTTACTAGTGTTGTATTAGTATTAGGACTTAAATTCCCTGACTGACTTCATGTAAAGTCAGCTTGTTAGAGTTTTGCCTCCTAAAGATAAGATTCTAGCAGACATTACTCAAAGAATAGTGAAGACTTTCCAGGCATTCATCTCAGTTTTCAATTTTAGAAGATGCTCTCAGATCTTAACCTGAATAAATACTCAAATTCCAAAGCATTTGTGAAAATATTTATCACAGTACAAACTCATATTTTACAAGTACTTGAACACACAATCATGTTTCTTGTAGGTCTGACACGTTTAAATGTATTCAAACTCATTAAAAGTCACATCACATCTCATAACAGTCCGTCACATCATTGGTGAGTCTGTCTCCCGATCCTTCTCTGCCCTCTCTCCGTCTTCCTCCACACCCGGAGGAGGAGAAGGAGGGGGAGGAGGAGGAGGTAGTGGTAGTGATGAGAGGTCAGGGGTCACACTGAGGAGATCTGGGGGGAGTGGAAGGACTAAAGCGGGATGAAGGAGTCGGAGGGAAGCCCTGAAGCCCTCCCAGGCGTCTCTGTCCCCTTCTGCTGCTTTCACCTACAGAAGAGAGGGACAGCTGCTGGTACTTATTCTTCCCTTATTTCAAAAGCTGTGCAGATGATTACATTCTCAGGATGGAGAGAGACACTTTACTGGATTTTATTGGACTGGCCTTTTCAAAAACACTCTCTTCATAATGACAAGCTGAGAAAGAACCCATGCATGGCAGCAAAAACAGCCTTCATGAAGGTGTGAGCGAGCCTTTAAGAAGGCTTTTCTAGCTCTGCATTGCAATTCTGTTTCTTTCTGAAGAGTGCCTCGATCTGTTTTAACCCTTTAGAGGAGGCATGGCCAAAGTACGGCCCGGGGGCCAATCGCGGCCCAAGCTCCATTTATTTATGGCCCCAAGCTTCCATGTTAAAATGTGTTATTTATAGCACAGATATTAATCACATTCTGAATCATCTGCACATTTGCATTTTCTTTCAAGCGCACAAAAAAACAGAAGTCAATCCAGAAACGTCTCAAAAAGCTTCATATGGACTACTTTTATAAAGCCAAAGCTCTGGATATCTTGCAAGAATATAATTAGGAGGAAACACAAGAACTCTTAAAGTTGACAGGTTTTTCAAATGAATGTAGAATTAATGCATGTCTATTAATGCAGAAAAGGCAAAATTTGGTGCATAAAAATAATTCAGAATGCAGGACAATAATTACTTGGTTCTTAAATTGTTGTCTGCTGGTCAGAAAATACTTAAAAACAACATGAAATAGAAGTGCGATGAAATCCAGATCATGATCCTGCCATAGAAATATAATGATACAAAGATTTTCCAACATTGCCCGACCTGAATGAAAAACATTCTCCTCCAGAACAAGATAAAGTTTGCTGATGTTTACGTGGCTTGTGGAGAACTGAGGACTACCTAGTTACTGATTTATTGAGGAAAAAATGTAAAATAATTGTTATTAAAGGCCCTGTGAGGAGTTTTGAACTGGCTGAGAAACAGACTGAAAATTATACTGATGCCTCTTTGTGACCTTCAATAGCAAACAAGACCATCAGCAGCAACACTGACACCTTCTCTGTTGTCATTTTTAATGCCTGAAACCGCCCTGAGGGGGTAGGTGTCAGACCAGATGATAGATATCTCGCTTCAGAAACAGCCTTTATTTGACTGTTTTAATGGAAAATAATCACATTGCCTGATAAAGTTGACTCTTAAAAGACAACAGGGTGAGGCTTTTGTTGAAATCACTACTTTTGCATGTTTAGGACAAGAGATAAGTGGTATCACTTTGTCCACAAGGGGGCGCCAGAATCGATACACAACAAAAGTTCCTCACAGCAGCTTTAAATAGAGTTTTCATATATATAACTTTTATGATTCCTAAGTCTCAGTAGGAGCCACTGGCCCTGAAGTATTCTGACAACATCAAATGTGGCCCTCTCTGAAAAAAGTTTGGACACCACTGCTTTAGAGTTTCTGTGTTTCCAGGCAAGGCAAGGCAAGGCAAGGCAAGGCAAGGCAAGGCAAGGCAAGGCAAGGCAAGGCAAGGCAAGGCAAGGCAAGGCAAGGCAAGGCAAGGCAAGGCAAGGCAAGGCAAGGCAAAAGGCAAGGCAGCTTTATTTGTATAGCGCATTTCATACACGAGGGCAACTCAATGTGCTTTACATTAAAACATTAAAAGCATTGGAAACATCCAGACAGGCATAAAAGAACACAATTAAAATGACAAATATGATAAAACAGAAAAGAAAAGGAAAATTAGAAATATATTAAAAATGACATTAAAATTTTAATTTAAAGTGGGTTAAAATAATCTAAGATAGGAAGGCAGTGGTAAATAAGAAAGTCTTAATCTTTGATTTAAAAGAGGTGAGAGTTGGAGCAGACCTGCAGCTTTCAGGGAGTGTGTTCCAGATATGTGGTGCATAATGACTAAACGCTGCTTCACCATGTTTCATTCTGACTCTTGGGACTGAAAGCAGACCAGTACCTGATGACCTCAGAGGTCGAGGTGGTTTATAAAGCAGCAGCAGATCAGCAATGTATTTTGGGCCTAAACCATTCAGTGCTTTATAAACCATCAGCAGGATTTTAAAGTCTATTCTCTGACAGACAGGAAGCCAGTGTAGGGATCTAAGAACTGGAGTGATGTGGTCTACTTTTTTGGTCCTTGTTAGGACTCGAGCAG
This sequence comes from Notolabrus celidotus, assembly GCF_009762535.1. Lineage (NCBI taxonomy): Eukaryota > Metazoa > Chordata > Actinopteri > Labriformes > Labridae > Notolabrus > Notolabrus celidotus. Next base: position 4,587,026 of record NC_048273.1, on the reverse strand, counting down.
CAGCATTCTGTATGAGCTGCAGCCGTCTGATGGACTTTTTAGGGAGTCCTGTAAAGACCCCGTTACAGTAGTCTAGTCTGCTAAAGATAAATGCATGGAGGAGTTTTTCTGCATCCTGCTGAGACATAAGTCCTTTAATCCTTGATATATTCTGAAGGTGATAGTAGGCGGACTTTGTAAAGGTCTTAATGTGGCTGCTGAGTCTATGATTACACCAAGGTTTCTGGCTTGGTTTGAACATTTCATCGTTGCAGATTGGAGCTGAGCAGTAACCTTTAACCTTTCTTCCTCCAAAAACAATCATTTCAGTTTTTTCTTTGTTTAACTGAAGAAAGTTCTGTCTCGTCCAGTCATTGATTTGTTCAATGCATTTACTCAGTGTTTGTATGGGACTATAATCCCCTGGTGATATGGTGATGTAAATGTGTGTGTCATCTGCATAGCTATGGTATTTTATTTTGTTGTTTCTTATTATCTGACCTAAGGGGAGCATGTAGATGTTGAATAGCAGAGGCCCCAGAATGGATCCCTGAGGTACTCCACATACGATTTTCATCCGCTCAGATGAGGCAACCTTTTTCTTTTATAAATCATGCTTTTGAAAATACTTTCAGACATATTTGACAACAAATCAGTGAACATTGAGCATTTAAAAACAAAAACAAGCATTCCACTGTGAAATGACAGATAGTAGATTATATAGTGCTGCTTGTGTTACTCACTCTGGTCTGTTGTTGTCTCTTTGCCTCGGCCTCAGCAGCCAGACTCTGCTGTAACTCCACTGGAATACTGAGCTCGTCTCTGACAGAAAATCAAACACAAGCCTGGTCAGCTGCAGGATCTAAGCTCACCACAAATCTCTCCATCTTCTTCTCTTCCATCTCTCTACTATAAGTCATGCACTTGTTTTTTTTTTTCTTATCTGACTTCCCTCAGCTATTTAGTTGCCTGACAAAGCCAGAATATTTAACTGTGGTCTCACATGTCCGCTCTTTCCACTCTGATGCCCCAGCGGCATGCTACAGAGTCCACGGCCGCTTGTATCTGCTCCCCGGTCTTCCTCCTGTGCAGCAGGACATGGCTGAGCGTGTGCTGAGCAAGGATGTCTCTGACCACCGCCTGAACCAGAGTCTGCAGCACCGTTGTCAGACCGGACAGAGCTGAGCTGCACAAAGCCACGTTCTCTATCTGGTAATAACACACTGCACTCAGCTCTGGCCTCAGGAGGTCCTTTGTCACCACCTGGGTGCAGAAAAATATCAGTTATCAGTCATGTGCAATCAAACTGTTCATGGGAAAGAAAACGGCATAAACAGTAAGCATCTATTCAGTTCAAATAATGTTCCTAAGAGAGGAACATGTGTTGCTCTGTACCGTATGAAGAGGAACCTTCAGCATTTGCAGTCGGATGTCGACCTTGTGGCACACATCTAAAAATGGGAGGTAGAAAAGAAGACCTAGAAAGAGGAGGAGGAGGTTTGATCAGAAGACAGAACTGAAATCATGCTTTTAATACAAACGTTAACTTTCCAAATCAAGCAAATCTCAAGCTACACACTTTCAAAGCAGAATCTAATCTACAATCTTTATCATCACCGTCTGACAGACGAGCTTAGAGTTCACAGTAACGGGTGACAACCTGGTCCTCTGGGTCTTCCCCGCAGTAGGTGACCCAGCCTGAAGATCACAGCTCTCTCATGCTCCCTCACTACCTGTCAATCAAAGTGACGGATGTGTGTCAGCACGTAGAAATGAATGATGGGGATGGATGAGGTAGAACTGATATGCCAAACACGTAGCAGACAGAATGGTCAGAGTGTGAGGACATGAAGATATTTTTTTGTTGTGTTGACTGAGTTCATGAGGTTAGAGAGCCAGGATACAATGTAAAACTCTCCTTATAATGACTCATTACACTCTTGACAACATTAGTAAGTCCAGATAACTGTGCATGTTTGACACTGTATGCTTGGATGGAAACACCTGCCCAGTATTTCTTTTGAAGATGGCATTGAAGTTGTGCAGAATTTAGTCTCTAGATGAAGCTTTAAGCTCATTACTCTGACAATTCATCCACACACCAACTTCTCCCAGTATTTTATCACATACACTACCAGTCAAAAGTTTGCACACACCTTCTCATTCAATGCTTTGTATTTATTTTAACTATTTCCAACATTGTAGATTAATACTGAAGACATCAAAACTATGAAATAATCTGGTTTTGCCATAATCTGGATTACAACAGTAGTCAAATAGGGCTATCCATTGTGTTCTAACCCTACCTCTGAACAACACAACTGATGGTCTCAAACACATTAAGAAGGCAAGTCATTCTACAAATGAACTCTTGACAAGGCTCATGTTCATTAGAAACCATTCCAGGAGACCACTTCATGAAGCAGACTGAGAGAATACCAAGAGTGTGCAAAGCTGTCATGAAGGAAAAAGGGGGCTACTTTACAGAATCTAAAATATGAAACATATTCTGCTTTGTTTAACACTTTTTTAAAAATTTGATAATTCCATATATGTTCTTTTATAGTTTTGATGTCTTCAGTATTAATCTACAGTGTTTACAATAATTAAAATAAATACAAACCCTTGAATGAGAAGGTGTTTCCAAACTTTTGACTGGTAGTTTATGTTGAATAAATGAAAGATGACTCTGAAACTTTTTGTGCAGCTGTCTTAGCCAGGACTCTTTTTTAAAAGAGACTTTGTATCTCAATGGGAACAATCCTGATAAAATAAAGGTGAAATAAAAAACTGAAATAAAAAATACCTCCCAGTTCTGTCTGTGCTGTCTCAACTCAACTCAACTCAACTCAAACTTTATTTATAGAGCACGTTTAAAACAACCGGAGTTGACCAAAGGGCTGTACAGATCAAAAGCAGCACAAATGACAAAAATAACCCAAACAGTGCCAAAGATACAATACTAACATACATAAACACAGTGCAAATATATATATAAAATAAGACAGAATAAAATAAATTAAAATGTAATTAAGATTTTGCCAGATGTCCACTCAACCTTGATTAAAAGCCAGGGAGAAGAGGTTTGGTGTGTGGTGCAGTTCTTACTTTGACACAGAACCAGATTGAAAAAGGAAGAAAGATGAGAACCAGAGCCAAGACAAAGACCATCAGCAGCCATTCTAACACTCCCAGGTTCTTCCGTTTCAGACCTGCAGAGACAAATGATGCTCAGCTTAAATACAACATACAGGAGTGAGCCACTTCTCAAGAGAGCCCTATATGATGCCCAATTTAAACATCACGAAAAAAATCAAGTAATTTGCATCAAATTGTATTTGATGAATTATATTTATGTCTCATTATATTAATTTGTTTACAAGGTTCAAGGTAGACCCTATAAATGAATAGAATACATAAACACTTAACCTAAAAGCCTTTTGTAAATGACTTTTTAAAAAAACATAGTTAAAAACCAGCATGTTAAAAAGAAGAGTGTAGTTATGTTTGCATGCTGTCACAGCAGTAAAGTGCTGAGGACAGACTCGGGTAGAGAGTTCACAAGTCTCACGGTTTCTGGAGAGAAGCCTTGTCGTTCTGGCTTTGAGGCATTTCATTACTCTTTGTTTAATAATGTTTATTTTCTAGAATGTATGACTCACATTTTGTTTCCTTAAAGACAGTTCCAGGTCACAAATTTCTGGAGAACAATGAACATGAGAAAAAAAACACAGGAAATATCTGACATTAAACCTGCTGCATCTCTCACTCACCATCCTCCTCTGCTGCCTCCAGGAGCCCCAGGTTCTCCTCCTTCACCTCCTCCTCTCTCACGCTATCTATGTCCACCACAGTGGATTTCACCCTCAGCTCAGTCTCCTGCTCAGCTTTCAGGTCATTTAGCCCCGGCCTCTCCTTCAGCACCCTCTCTTTCCTCTGTGATGATGCCTTTGGGACTCTGCCCTCCTTCAGTGGCCTCTCTCTGTGACTTCTGGGGGGTGCTGCAGGTCCTCTTTCCCTCTCCTTCCTCAACATCACACTGGGTCGTGGTGGGAGACTGGGGCGGACTCTGGAGGAGTTCTCCATGTTGGCTGGAGGCTCTGCAGTGGAGGGCATCACAGAGATGGCTTCAGTTTGATGGACGCTCTCAGTTGAAAACAGTTGAACTTTTGCAACATCTCATGCTCAGCAATGTCACTTCTTGATCACGGACCAATCAGAATCAAGGGGGGCGGGGCTTCTGATATCAACTTTGTCAACAACAATGACTGAGGTCCTGTTTTTTAGGTTTCTTGATGTAATGCAAGTAAGAAGCATTTTAAAACAGACCCACCGGTCACTACCTAGAGAAGTGGAAGTGCTGTGGGACAACTTTGACTGAATTTGAGGTCATAGGCGCTCCCAGCAAAATACAACACCTTTTTTTGGACACGGCCCCTTAACAATGCAAACATAGTTTAGTAATAAGTTGATCTACAAGCCAAAAACACCTTTTCTATCTTTACTCCATAACCTTTAAATATCTCAGTCTGCTTGTTTTGATTCTGACTTTGGTGAAACCAGAGCCAAGCCAAAGGACAGGGTTTTTATTCCAGCGTCCAGAGTTTAAAGAAAGTAATTTCAAAGACACTCAGGGAGTCAAAGTGTGTCTTAAAAGGGAGTATGCTGACTCAGGTCTTCTCTTCTTAAAGAGCTGATGCAGTTTGCTTTTACAGGGAGGGGCACACACGCTCCCCTCTATTGGCTCTTTAATTAAACTTATAATGAATTATGTGGCCCACATGTTCTCCTCTGATGGTGGGCCGTAATGTAATTGTGATGACACCGAAGTAAATGGGCCATCAGCACTGTTTAAACTGGTGGGGTTGATGACTGTATATTCAATATTTGAATCAACTTTGTTAGAGGTAAAAAAAAAAATCATGTTAAATGTGAAACGTAACTTTAATTGTATCACACTGCTGATCTTGTTCTTGTGAAAGCAGCATTTGCTCAATGTGAATATTTGCAGCGAAAATTTTTAAAATTTGTCAATTTTGATGTAAATTTTAAGTATTCTCTGTGATCTATCTTTGGAAATGTTAATTATGGGTTCATCAATAAAAAAACATTGAGTTTCCTTATGTCATAAACAATGCCAATTAGTTGTTTTCCCCTAATTTATATTTTCCACAGTAACATGCATATAAGTGACAGTACTGAAAACAGTTGTACAACATGAGGGTTAGGATTAGGGTTTGGGTTAGGGTTAAGATTAGGGTTAGGGTTAGGGTTAGGATTAGGGTTAGGATTAGGGTTAGGGTTAGGATTAGGGTTAAGATTAGGGTTAGGGTTAGGGTTAGGGTTAGGGTTAGAGTTAGGATTAGGGTTAGGGTAGGGTTAGGGTAAGGGTTAGGATTAGGGTTTGGGTTAGGGTTAGGATTAGGGTTAGGGTTAGGGTTAGGGTTAGGGTTAGGATTAGGGTTAGGGTTAGGATTAGGGTTAGGGTTAGGATTAGGATTAGGGTTACGGTTAGGGTTAGGATTAGGGTTAGGGTTACGGTTAGGGTTAGGATTAGGATTAGGGTCAGGGTTAGGGTTAGGGTTAGGATTAGGGTTAGGGTTAGGGTTAGGGTTAGGATTAGGGTTAGGGTAGGGTTAGGATTAGGGTTAGGGTTAGGATTAGGGTTAGGGTTAGGATTAGGGTTAGGATTAGGGTTAGGATTAGGGTTAGGGTTAGGGTTAGGATTAGGGTTAGGGTAGGGTTAGGATTAGGGTTAGGGTTAGGATTAGGGTTAGGGTTAGGATTAGGGTTAGGATTAGGGTTAGGATTAGGGTTAGGGTTAGGATTAGGGTTAGGGTTAGGGTTAGGGTTAGGGTTAGGATCAGGCTTAGGTTTAGGATCAGGGTTAGGGTTAGGATTAGGATTAGGGTTAGGGTTAGGATTAGGGTTAGGGTTAGGATTAGGGTTAGGGTTAGGGTTAGGGTTAGGATTAGGATTAGGGTTAGGGTTAGGGTTAGGATTAGGGTTAGGATTAGGGTTAGTGCACCAGAACCATACTCAAGCAAACAGAACCAGAAGCAAACTCAACCAAACAGAACCAGAACCAGAACCAAACTCAACCAAACAGAACCAGAACCAACCTCAAGCAAACAGAACCAGAACCAGAACCAAACGCAAGCAAACAGAACCAGAACCATACTCAAGCAAACAGAACCAGAACCATACTCAAGCAAACAGAACCAGAACCAGAACCAGAACCAAACTCAAGCAAACAGAACCAGAACCATACTCAAGCAAACAGAACCAGAACCAGAACCAAACTCAACCAAACAGAACCAGAACCAACCTCAAGCAAACAGAACCAGAACCAGAACCAAACTCAAGCAAACAGAACCAGAACCATACTCAAGCAAACAGAACCAGAACCATACTCAAGCAAACAGAACCAGAACCAGAACCAGAACCAAACTCAAGCAAACAGAACCAGAACCAACCTCAAGCAAACAGAACCAGAACCAACCTCAAGCAAACAGAACCAGAACCAGAACCAAACTCAACCAAACAGAACCAGAACCATACTCAAGCAAACAGAACCAGAACCAGAACCAAACTCAACCAAACAGAACCAGAACCATACTCAAGCAAACAGAACCAGAACCAGAACCAAACTCAACCAAACAGAACCAGAACCAACCTCAAGCAAACAGAACCAGAACCAGAACCAAAACCAAACTCAAGCACACAGAACCAGAACCATACTCAAGCAAACAGAACCAGAACCAGAACCAGAACCAGAACTCAACCAAACAGAACCAGAACCAACCTCATGCAAACAGAACCAGAACCAGAACCAGAACCAAACTCAAGCAAACAGAACCAGAACCATACTCAAGCAAACAGAACCAGAACCATACTCAAGCAAACAGAACCAGAACCAGAACCAAACTCAAGCAAACAGAACCAGAACCAACCTCAAGCAAACAGAACCAGAACCATACTCAAGCAAACAGAACCAGAACCAGAACCAAACTCAAGCCAACAGAACCAGGACCAACTTAAGCAAACATAACCAGAACCAACCTCAAGCAAACAGAACCAGAACCATACTCAAGCAAACAGAACCAGAACCAGAACCAAACCCAAGCAAACAGAACCAGAACCAGAACCAAACTCAAGCAAACAGAACCAGGACCAATTTAAGCAAGCAGAACCAGAACCAGAACCAGAACCATACTCAAGCAAACAGAACCAGAACCAAACTGGAGCAAACATTATTAATGTCCTCAGGTTGGCATTGAGTAAAATCAGATCCCTCAGCTTGGATGGACTGATCTGATTTCTCCTCTCAGTGAGTATTTGCCCGGTCTTTGAGAAGAACCCTAACCCTCTCAGAAGGAACAGATTAAGCCACGATACACAGCCTCCTCTCCATCACCTGTATCCTATATCCTCACATGTGATTGGCCGCATGGCCGCCATGCTGACCAATCAAAACAAAGTTCTGCTGTGAGCAGAGCTGGGGCCGAGCACTGAGAGAGCTAAGCAGGTAAAGGAAAAAACTGGGAGCCGGCTCTCTCTGGATGCGAGCCGGCTCTTCTGATCCACTATAAAGCATCGGCAGGGGGGTCTCAAATATTAAAAAGGAACCATTTTTATTTTATATGTTGATTACTCTAATTAAGGCAAGTAGAATAAGTTTCATATCGAAAAAAAAACACTTTTAACAATTTTTTTTTTATGACTTTTGAATTTAATATATATTAATTTTTATTTTTTTGCAGCATGCTGTTAATCGTCTCATCTCACACCTACCCTGTCATATTGCTTCAAGTAAAATCCCTCACAGACAAATAAACAATCTTCCTCCTGATGGTCTGATGTGCTTTAGTAAGTCATGAAGAGGCATTAGGTCACATTTCAGTTTGTTTTTTAACCGGCTAAAAATCCTCACAGGAGCTTTAACTCTCCATCAGAAGGAGAGGTCATCATCATCATCATCTCTGCTTAATATACGATCTTTGATTCAGAGAGTTCGGCCTGGACCAGGTTTCTGCAGGAGGACCACTTAATTAACTCAGTGAAGAAACTACATTAGTTTTATTTCAGCTCAAAGGAGATCATTTATGCATGCTTGTGGTCTGTTGACAGAGAACCACACACAGCTGTTTCTTCGTTTTCCTCTTGCGTTGCTAATGTCACACAGAAACCTGGAACCTAGAACCTGTAACGTGTAACTGCTAGCAACAGGTGTGGAGACTGAGACAACGACCGGAGAGGAAGCAGACATGGATCCTCGGGGTGAGTCTGGAGTTCAACATGCATTTTAAAAACGTGACTAAGAAAGGAGAGTGTTTAAAATTCTGCAGAGGAGGACTCTGTTTCAGTATCTGACTTCCATGCTCAAATTACAAAGCTCTTCTATTCTGCAAGGTTAAGGTTAGCTTTAGCATCAACTGTTGCTAATTCTACAGCTGAGCCATGTGCATGTGTCTGAGAGGGTCTGCAGGTTTTACTCAGATGTGACTCCCTCTTTGGGGTGAGGCTGTGTTTTTCTGCCAGTGCATTGATAACATGATTTAAGACTCACCTTTTTAATCTGGCTTTTAACTTGGAGTAATTTCCTTTCAGCCCTGGATTGAATTATTACCATTATGACCATTGTTTTAATTTTTTTTTAAATTGATTTTATTTTATTCCATTATATATTTTATATTTTTATATTTTATTTTTTGGGTATTTATCAGATTTTACTTTATTGATTTCATTTAATTTTATTTATTTTTTCTGTTGTTTCTCAGATTTAGTTTTATTGATTTTATTATAATGATTTTATTTTATTCAATTATATATATTATATTTTTATATTTTATTATTTGGGTATTTATCAGATTTTACTTTATTGATTTTATTTAATTTAATTTTTCCGTTATTTCTCAGATTTTGTTTTATTGATTTTATTTTTTAGTAATTATCAGATTTTACTTTATTGATTTTATTTAATTAGATATTTCTGTTATTTCTCAGATTTTATTTTATTGATTTTATTTTCTTGATTTTATTTTATCTCATCTTATTATATATATTATGTATTTATATTTATTTTTTGGAGTATTTATCTGATTTTATTTTCTTGATATTTTATTTTATTTTTCTGTTATTTCTCAGACTTTTATTTTTTTATAATTTTTTAATATAATGATTTTATTTTTTGGGTATTTATCAGATTTTACTTTAGTGATTTAATTTAATTTAATTTTTCTGTTATTTCTCAGATTTTGTTTTATTGATTTTATTTTCTTGATTTTATTTAATTTTCATCTTATTATATATATTATATTTTAACATAAATTTTTTGGGTATTTATCTGATTTTATTTTCTTGATATTATTTTATTTTATTTTTCTGTTATTTCTCAGACTTTTATTTTATTTATTTTTTTAATATAATGATTTTATTTTTTGGGTATTTATCAGATTTTACTTTAGTGATTTAATTTAATTTAATTTTTCTGTTATTTCTCAGATTTTGTTTTATTAATTTTATTTTAATGATTTTATTTTTTGGTGTTCATCTGATTTTACTTTATTGATTTAATTTGATTTAATTTTATTGATTTTATTTAATTGTTCTATTATTTCTCAGATTTAATTATTGATTTTATAAGATAAGATAAGATATTACTTTATTGATCCCCCGGGGGGGAAATTCAGTTGTTACAGCAACCCAGACATAAGTACAATCAAGAAGAAGTTTCAATAAGTACAATAAAATAAAATAAAATAAGATAAGTAAAAATAAAAATACAATACAATTTAGATATATACAATGTTACAATGATATTTAGATTAAATAGCAGTAATAACAGGCAGTATTAAAAATGATTCAGTAGTGACAGGTTGACATGGAGTGATTATGGTTGGTTCTGCTGCTGTTTTCTACTGATGGCAACAGGCAGGATGAACCAGGAAGAAATCATGATGAAGCTGAAGAAGGATGTCCGCTCCTTGCTCATTTCATCAAAGATGGGCTTGGAACCGGACCAGCTCAGGCGAGACTATGCTGCCATGTTGGGATACCCAATGCCCCTGAAACTCCTGGGCTTCAGGAACATCGTAGATATGGTAAGGGAGATGCCTGACGTGGTTTCTGTGAACTTCAGGCCGGATGGAAGTTCATTCCTGAAAGGTAAAGCTGTTCTTTTTCTTTTTCAAGCTGAATTTCCGTCTGAGGCTTCTTTTACTTTATGCAATCTCTCTTCCATGACCATCATTGCAGCTGTAAGTGACGAGTCCACTCGCAACATTGAAGAGCTTGTTGCCAAGCAGCGATCGTCCAAGACCAACAAAAAGGTCTGGAGAGGAGGCGGCAGCCACTACTCTCCCCGCACCATGGTGCTTCCCAGAAGAGGACGTGCTCCTCCTGCTGTCCCTCCTTTTTTGAGGTCACAGCTCCGGATTTTGCTCTCCCAGGTATGACTGGAGGATGTCATGTGCAGTTCTTATTTTGATATTGATGTGTTAAAAAGAAAGTTGAAAGAAAGGAGAGAGCCCTGAGAAGAAGAGTCATAGAAGATGCAAAGTAACCCTGAGTGGTTGTTTGATTCAGATCAGGGTGGACGCTCACAGATATGTTTGAACACTTCATGCTATAATGGTAAAAGTTAAATGATTGTTTTGTCCACCAACATGTGAAAGCAATAATATTACCTCCTCTCGCTTTAAATGAAGCTTCCACAGGATATCATCATGTGAAAGTAAAACTGCGTCTGCTCTCCTCCAGAGTCCGCTCAGACTGTCAGAACTTGAAACCTGCTTCTTGCGCTGCTTCGGTCACCCGCTGCGAGTCCACGACTACGGCTTCTACTCCACTGGAGAGATGCTGGAGGCAGCAACCGACCTGATCTGTATCCAGCAGACCAGACTGGGCTCCGTTCTGGGTCTAAGGGAAAAAATGCAACCCAGGCCACTGCTCATACCGACCAGCCTGCCAAGGAGGACTGGACCAATAAAGTCAGAATCTTCTATAGCGGAAAGGTCGGCCGTTAGGAATGTGGACCCTAGAGACCAGATTCCTGTAAAACCTGCAGCTGCAGGTGGGTTTAGGCTTCCAAGGAAATCCACCGATTTCAGGAAACATTCATGCATTCACACATTCACACATTCACACTTCAAAGTTGACACATTTGTTCTTCTTCAACTGAAGTCACAGTGCAGCAGATTCCTCTGAAGCAGCCCTCTACTGAGGCTGCACCGGGCTCCGTCAACAACAACGTGACATCAGTCAGTAAGAAGACAGAGACGGTGGGAAAGAACCAGGAAGTGGACCAAGAACTCCGCCAGGATGGTCGTCTGTTTCAGAAAAGTGTCTTGAAGGTTTGTATTCTTTTATACAGCATGTTTTAATCCTGATGTTTTTATTCTTTTTCAGGCAGCATTTTATATTTTATATTTCTGAACTTTTGATTCTTTTAACCTTTTTATTGTTGTTGGTTTTATTCCTCCAACATTTTTAATATTTTTTAAGTATTTTTAATCTGTTGGTGTTTTTTTTCTTTTCTTTTTTCCTTTTAATGTTTTATTTATTTTATTTGTTTTGGGGTTTTTTTAGCTGTAAATAATGTTGTATTTCTTTATTTGTTTGGGGTTTTTTTTAGTCTTAAATAATGTTTTATTTCCTTTTTTTATTTCCTTTTTTTTAGCCTTAAATAATGTTTTATTTTTTTTATTTATTTTGTTTCTTGTGGGCCCTAAATAATGTTTTATTTTACTTTTTTTGGTTTTGGATTTTTTAAGCCTAAAATAATGTTTTATTTTACTTTTTTTGGTTTTGGATTTTTTAAGCCTAAAATAATGTTTTATTTTTTTTTTAGCCTTAAGTAATATTTTATTTACTTATTTATTTGTTTGTTTGTTTGTTTATTTATTTATTTATTTATTTATTTATTTATAGCCTAAAATAATGTTTCATTATTTTATTTGTTTTGGGGTTTTTTTTAGCCTTAAGTAATATTTTTTTTACTTTTTTTGTTTGTTTGTTTATTTATTTATTTTTAGCCGCATATAATATTTTATTTCTTTTGTTTGTATTGGGGGTTTTTTGGCCTTAAATAATGTTTTATTTTTGGGGTTTTATGTTTTTATTTCTTTTATTTGTTTTGGGGTCATAATCTTTTTATCTTCCTTTATTTTTCTGTCACTTTGAGGATTTTTTTGCTGCAGTTTTTTAAACTTTCAGTCATCGTCTTTTTCACATTTCTCTTATTAGTTTCTTTCTGATTTGTAAAGCACTTTATACACTGTTTTGAAAACTGCTTTACAAATAAAGACTATTATTATTATATAATGATAATAATAAAAGTAAGATATTATCTGCACGTTAACTTTTCTGTTCAAAGTAAGACACAAGGGACCAGAGAAATTGTGTTTGTGTGTGAAATCTGCATTTTTATTAACTCCACAATCTACACACTCTGGTTAGCTCATCTCAGGATAACATCAAGACTCTGAATCACATCAAGTCCTCATCAAGAGGTAGGAAAGGTTTTCTGTGCAGTTAGGCATGTAACTTCTGGTTGTCTTTCCTCTTCAGCTGGAGGAGGATCTTCGCCAGCAAATCCTGGAGAACGGAGTGGCCGGCACGATCAGCCAGGAGCTGAAAGACAAGCTGAGAAAGGTCAGAGCTCTCGTTACGTTTGTGGACAGAAATGTGATTACTTTGCTTTCAAGAAAAAAAACACAAGCGATGGATGTTTGTAATTAATTTAAATCCCTTCATGTGTTCATGATCTCCTGCAGGTTGTCGGACAGAACAGTGGAGGAGTGTCGGTGCACGACCTGTCTGCAGAGTACAAGGTACAACATGAAAAGTCACACAATGCATGTGTTAGCTTGTTTGTATTTTGTTACTGGAGCTTCAAAAGAGTCTTAAAGAGTCTTAATCTAGAAAGTAACTCTCACGTTAAGCCAACCTTCTATCCTCAGAGGCTTTTCGGCGAGGACCTGCCTCTGTCACAGAGCGGCTTCGTCAGTGTCACAGAACTGGTCGGTGCCATGAGTGACACCCTGCACCTGAAGCCTGTAGGAAGTCAGAGTGGACAAAACTGGATAGTCATTGACATACAGGACAGGGATGATACACAGTCAGGTGTGTGTGTGTGCGTCAATTATCCATAGAGGGCCTCATGATGCCAGAATCCCACACAAGTCTCTGCAAAATTCACTCCTCTTTATTTGCCTTCTCATATTCTGATGTGGATAACTATCTGTGAATATCTGTGAACATGTGACAAAGCTTCAAACGAGTGCAAGATGTGTTTTCTTTTGTTTGAAGAATTTAGAGAGAGCTGTGGAGAGTCTGCCTGGGAAGGAGGACTGGATGCAGACGATGGGCTCGTCCCGGCAGACTTCGATAACGAGGATGCGGAGATCAATAACAATTCCAAGACCTACGAAAGGGTTAGGTTACTTTGATTTTTTAAAATGAGACAAATACAGTGGGGCAAAAAAAGTATTTAGTCAGCCACTGATTTTGCAAGTTCTCCCACTTAGAAAGATGAGAGAGGTCTGTAATTTTCATCAGAGGTACACTTCAACTATGAGAGAAAAAATGAGAAAATAAAATCCAGGAAATCACATTGTAGGATTCTTAAAGAATGTATTTGTAAATGATGGTGGAAAATAAGTATTTGGTCAATAACAAAAGTTCAACTCAATACTTTGTAACATAACCTTTGTTGGCAATGACAGAGGTCAAAGTCTTCCCCAGGTTTGCACACACTGTAGCTGGTATTTTGGCCCATTCCTCCATGCAGATCTCCTCTAGAGCAGTGATGTTTTGGGGCTGTTGCTGGGCAACACAGACTTTCAACTCTCTCCACATATTTTCTATGGGGTTGAGGTCTGGAGACTGGCTAGGCCACTCCAGGACCTTGAAACGCTTTTTACGGAGCCATTCCTTCGTTGCCCGAGCGGTGTGTTTGGGATCATTGTCATGCTGGAAGACCCAGCCACGTTCCATCTTCAATGCTCTCACTGATGGAAGGAGGTTTTGGCTTAAAATCTCACGATACATGGCCTCGTTCATTCTTCCCTTAACACGGATCAGTCGTCCTGTCCCCTTTGCAGAAAAACAGCCCCAAAGCATGAGGTTTCCACCCCCATGCTTCACAGTAGGTATGGTGTTCTTGGGATGCAACTCAGCATTCTTCTTCCTCCAAACATGACGAGTTGAGTTTATACCAGAAAGTTCTATTTTGGTTTCATCTGACCACATGATATTCCCCCAATCCTCTTCTGGATCATCCATATGCTCTCTGGCAAACTTCAGACGGGCCTGGACATGTACTGGCTTAAGCAGGGGGACACGCCTGGCACTGCAGGATTTGAGTCCCTCTCGGCGTAGTGTGTTACTGATGGTAGCCTTTGTTACTTTGGTCCCAGCTCTCTGCAGGTCATTCATCAGGTCCCTCCGTGTAGTTCTGGGATTTTTGCTCACCATTCTCATGATCATTTTGACCCCACGGGATGAGATCTTGCGTGGGGCCCCAGATCGAGGGAGATTATCAATGGTCTTGTATGTCTTCCATTTCCTTACAATTGCTCCCACAGTTGATTTATTCACACCAACCTGCTTGCCTATTGTAGATTCATTCTTCCCAGCCTGGTGCAGGTCCACAATTTTCTTCCTGGTGTCCTTGGACAGCTCTTTGGTCTTGTCCATGGTTGAGTTTGGAGTCTGACTGTTTGAGGCTGTGGACAGGTGTCTTTTATACAGATAACCAGTTCAAACAGGTGCCATTAATACAGGTAACGAGTGGAGGACAGAAGAGATTCTTAAAGAAGAAGTTACAGGTCTGTGAGAGCCAGAAATCTTGCTTGTTTGTTATTGACCAAATACTTATTTTCAACCATAATTTACAAATAAATTCTTTAAAAATCCTACAATGTGATTTCCTGGATTTTTTTTCTCATTTTGTCTCTCATAGTTGAAGTGTACCTCTGATGAAAATTACAGACCTCTCTCCTCTTTCTAAATGAGAGAACTTGCAAAATCAGTGGCTGACTAAATACTTTTTTGCCCCACTGTATATATAATGTAGGATTTCTGTGCAGCACTGCTCTCTCTGACTTTGTTATAGGGGCCTGAGATGTATCCTGCCATTCAGCTGCACTGCAGCCCCGCGGTGCCTCTGGACGCCCTGCAGGGTCAACGCCTCAAACCTCCGACACGCCATGCTGCTCGAGAGCTGATCCCAGTGCTGGTGGAACACGTGGAGTCGCCAGGGAAATTCCACATCCGCTTCAGAAACCCCGAGGAGGGCCGAGCTTTGGAGGACATGATACTTGAGATGAGGTGATGGAAATGATAGTGGCTACATCGTTAGACATATTTTACTTTTCAGCATTTTTGTTTCTGGATGTTGCAAAGTCTGAATTCTCCACCTCTCCGCTTGTCCCCCTAAGATGGTGTTACACGGGTCTTGAGGTGTCCGAGCGATACCGCCTCCCGGAGCGGTTTGTCAGAAGGGGTCAGGTGTGCTGCGTGTCGCCCAGGGGAATGTGGTTCTACAGAGTGGTGATCCATCAGATCATCAGCCCCACCCAGGTGGAGGTGTACTATGTGGACTACGGCAACATGAACGTGGAACAGACGGCCAACCTCAAGTTCCTCAAGTAGGATCGACACATCTTTAATCAAACTGATGCGTGCCTGTGTGTTTGGACACTCCTCTGAAGTTCCCCTCTCTCATTCCTCAGATCATGTTATTCCATTCTTCCAGCACAAGCTGTTCCTTCATCACTGGCTGCAATTAAACCCATCAATGTGAGTCTGATCACTGCCTGATAACAAAAGCTAAGGTCATGTACGATGCATTTTGCAGCTGCTCACGTTTTCGCTCCTGCACATGTGAAAATATCCGAGCTGTCCATCGATGGAGTCAGATCTGGTTGTTCTGCCTTTTTGCAGGGCCGATGGACCGCTGAGGCCACGGCCTCCTTCAAGAAGCTGTGCTCTGATCGCACCCTGGTGGGCGCTCTGGATGGGTACAGCGGTGATGTGCTGCAGCTCTACCTGTGTGACACACACACTGCTACTGACCTCTACCTTCACGCTGCCCTGCTGAGCCAGGGTCACGGGACAGCCTGCAGCCCTGCAGTCAGTGCAGCAGTAAGCCACACACACACACACACACACACACACACACACACACACACACACACACACACACACACACACACACACACACACACACACACACACACACACACACACACTTCTTCTGTGGACATGATGAATACAGGTAATTGATTGGCTGGCAGGTGGTTTTTCACATTTTAGGAATGTTGGGGCGTCCTCGTCGCAGTGGTCTCTGGTTCGGCTCCCAGCCTTGAACATTTGCTGCATGTCTTCCCCCGCTCTTCACACCCGGCATTTCCTGTCAGTCTTTGGCTGTCCTATCTCATGAAGGCAAAAAGGCCCAAAATATAACTTTAAAAATTCAATTAAAAAAATACAGCTAGGAAGGTTTTTAATTTTTTATGATAATAATAATAATAAAAATACATTTTATTTAAAGGCTCCTTTCTGAGCACTCAAGGTCACCGTACAGGGCAGAGTTTAAAAACAAACAATATGAAAAATTAGGCTGACAAAATCAACAAGACATGATACAGTATAAATAATCAAATAAAAATAAAATGAACATTTACATTTATTTTCATTTAACAAAAGAATATTTATTCCCTTCATCCACCCAACCACCAATTTTACCCCCCACCCCCCATCCTAATATTATGATAAGAATGACAAGAATGAAACAAAAAGAATAAAATAATAATAACAATAATAATGTCAGTAACAGTAATATCAAAATAAATAATGATAATAACAATAGCAATAATAATTATAATATTAAAAATAAAGGCAGTAACAATTATATCAGAATGAAAAATATATATTATAATAATGATGATAATAATAAATAATATAAAGGTAAAGGCAGTAACAATTATATAAAAATGAAAGAATATAATAATAATGAATGATATAAAGGTAATAATAATAATAATGATGATAATAAATAATAAAAAAGTTAAAGGCAGTAACAATAATATAAAAATGAAAAAAAATAGATTATAATAAGGATGATAATATTAAATAATAAAAAAGGTTAAGGCAGTAACAATTATATAAAAATTAAAGAAAATATTATAACAATGGTGATAATAATAACTAATAAAAAAAGTTAAAGGCAGTAACAATAAAATAAAATAAAAAAATATATATAATAATGATGATAATATTAAGTTAAAGGCAGTAACAATAAAATATATATATATATAATAATAATAATGATGATAATATTAAATAATAAGTTAAAGGCAGTAACAATAATAGCTGGAATCAAAAAGAAAATAAATCTAGATATTCAAGCAAATACTTACACACATGAAAAAGATTGTAAATGAAAAATAAATAACTATAATAACTAATTTTCCTTTATTTTCACAGATTTAAAGCTGCTGTGAGGAACTTTTGTTGTGTATCGATTCTGGCGCCCCCTTGTGGACAAAGTGATACCTCTTATCTCTTGTCCTGTACATGCAAAAGTAGTGTTTTCAAAAAAAGCCTCACCCTGTTGTCTTTTAAGACTCAACTTTATCAGGCAATGTGATTATTTTCCATGAAAACAGTCAAATAAAGGCTGTTTCTGAAGCGAGATGTCCATCATCTGGTCTGACACCTACCCCCTGAGGGCGGTTTCAGGCATTAAAAATGACAACAGAGAAGGTGTCAGTGTTGCTGCTGATGGTCTTGTTTGCTATTTAAGGTCATAAAGAGGCATCAGTATCATTTTCAGTCTGTTTCTCAGCCAGTTCAAAGCTCCTCACAGGGCCTTTAACAATAAAACATTAATATTTACATTACCAAAAAAAACATTATATTTTCAGGACAGTTGGCTCAATTGTGTCTCAGTTTTTGGAGCGCATTTCCCCAATCCATCTGTTGGATGAGGGAGGTTGAAGGTAGAAGAATCTCTTAACTTCAGGACAATGATCTCTGAGGGGGCGGACCTAAGAGATGGAAATGTTTTAAGTGTTAAAAACTGCAGTTCCTCAAGTGTCCACTAGAGGCTGGCTCTGAAAGTGATGGAAACCACATACACACCCATTCAAAAAGACAATCTTTACAGCAGAAATAAACATGTTAACAGCCTGGGGATTTTTTCATAACGCAGCAGTTTCAAAGATATTAAGATTACAAGTTTTGCATAATAAGAGTCACAGCTGACTTGATTGACAGGCGGGAACACTGTAGCTGTTATCAAGGAGGCTCAAAGCCCGCCTCTTTGCCTCACACTAGCTCCACAGGTGTAGAGTTCAGCCTTTCCAATATGGCAGCAGATGTTTGATTACTTTTGATCCATACAAACTTTAATTACTTGATGCTTTCTTTGTCAGCTTTGTGCCCCAGTCAGTCCCGTGAGCCTCTATCTGGGGGAGGGAATGGTCGACCTGCCCGCTGTAGAAGAAGACACCACCTCGTCTCCAGAGGCTGAGAGCATCCTCAAACGATCCACATCTCAAAAGGTAATCCACAAACACACAGAGAGTCCGCTGCTGCTGCCGCCGGTCTGCATCAAACTCCTCGAGGTCGATGTCCGGCTGTATTATTAGGATGTTTGTGGAGGATTTGAAGCTTTAGTTCACAGTTCTTATCTCCGAGTGCACACTCTTTGTCTCTTTTCTGCTCCCTCCTTCTTCTCCTCTTTCTTGCCCAATCTTTTATTTGTTGCTTTGAAGCTTTAATTCTCCGCTGCCCACAGCTCTTATCTTAGCAGCCATACTGTTCTGAGAGTGCTGCAGGCCCATTGTACTGAACACACACACACACACACACACACACACACTCACACAGTTGCAGTGTCTGAAGGTCACAGCTTGGTGTGAGCTGATGCTAAAACAGCTGATGAGTGCGTGTGTTTAATGAGTTTGTATCTCTCTGATGGATCGTTGTTACACGGTCTCTGATTGCTCAAATAAATCCTTCATTTATTTTTTTGATGGTTTAATTTATTGAATGTTGTTAAAAAGTAACATAAGAGAGAATAAACTTAACATAGATTTAACTAGACTGAGGACCAGACTAGCATGGAGGATATAGTAGTGTTGTAGTCAAGACCACATTAACCGAGACCAAGACAAGACCAAGACTTTTAGGGATCGAGACTGAGTCGAGGCTGAAACGAAGGCAGGGCAAGACTGAGACAAGACCAAGACCAAGACCAAGACCATATATATCAATGAAAAATCATCATGATGAGAGTTAACAAAATAAAAGACTTCTGTTTATTTTATTTAAGTTTGCTTTAAATACAATTAGGGTTGCAAAGGGGAGGAAACTTTCCAGTGAATTTCCATGGGAAGTTAATCTGGGGAATTTTGGAAATATTCCAAATTTGAAACTTTCCATGAGAATTATGGGAATTCATGGGAACTAACTGTGAATTGAGGGTAATTTAATGGAAAGGTATCATATCCAAGCATAAATATTTGTTTTGTTATAAGCAGACATCCATCCAAAATAATTCAATTAAAACAGATTTATTTCAACATGAATGTTGAGTTAAAGGTGACATATCACGCTTTTTTCATCAATATATATTGGTCTAAGAGGTCCCCAAAACATGTCTTTAAAGTTTATGCTCAAAAAAACACTTTGAAATCAGATTTTAGTCTGCCTGAAAAACCCTCTTCTTCAGTCCTCCTCAGAACAGTCTGTTTTCCCTCTGACCACGCCCCCTCAGGAAGTGGGTGTGGCCTCGGCTCTCCAGCACGTTGATCTAATGTTTACATGTTGGCTGAATATACACGGCTGCTCACAGACCCCGTTACTTCAACCCTCTGAATCTGATCCAGAATCTGATCCTGACGGAGAGGCGCCTGCAGCAGGACCTTTCTGAACCATTGGTCACAGATTTAGTGTTTCTTGTTGTTTTATTTGTCAGTATGTCGACGTGTGTCTTGGTACACAGCGACAAACATGTTGCTATGTGGCTATGCTAACTAGCGCTAGCACTTTTCCATGATAAATAAAAATCATCCACTAGATCTTCAAATCTGCAGACGTGGGGAGTAAAACCGACCTCTGTGTTTATTAAGACAGCCTACAACTAGCATGCCTCCCTCCTAAGCTCCTTGTTAGCACACATGTGTGCAGGGAATGAAAAACGGAGGAGGGGTTGAGTTGTATTTTATACAGTCTATGGGCTGAACAAGCTCCGAGCTCTGACTTCCTGTTACAGACCGGATGGTGTTGTGACGTATGAAAAACACTGAAAACTGAAACGTCTGGTTTCAGCACACATTTACAGAAAGGTGGAGAAATCAGAACAGGGGCAGAATGGATTCTTTTCATTTTCAGGGGGTTTGTAGACAGGGACACATATTTCAGGTAGAGAACCATTAAAAAGTCCATTTAGCATGATATGTCACCTTTAACAAAAATGGAATCCCAAAAAAGTCCCATTTAAAATATTAAATGAAAAGAGCATCTTCCCTCAAGCTTCTCAAGCCTCTGCAGGATTCTAGAATCATCTGTGCTTCATGTGATGGAGGAATGCACAGTGCATGTAGGAGGCATGGTCTCAATAGCCCTGCAGTAAGCAGTGTGCTATATGCATGTGATTGAGGAATAGCAGAGATATTCAACTGTACTTGCATGAAATCTGGTTGTTTTAGTCAGGATTATGCTAAAATATATTTTCCCCAACTATATTTAAGTTCCCTATTTAGAGCCAACCTTCAATTTAGTAAATTCCTGGTTTACTCATGTTTATTCTAATGGAAAGTTTCCAACTTTGAAACCAAGACCAGTCTCTAGAACTACAACACTAGGATATAGGATAAGGTTTAAGATATGATAAGATAAGATACTCCTTTATTTATCCCACAACGGGGAAATTCATGGAGTTACAGCAGCAAACAAGAAGGTGTACCGTACAAGAATTTATTGCCTGAGTCGGCTGAAAATGTAATATGTCATTTGAAAAAAGGTTCAGTAAGCTTAAAGATGTATTTTATGTGTCTTTATGAATGAATGAAACCGTTAGCAGTACAAACAAAGATCACTTTGAAGAAGCATTCGACAAGAGATGATGTTTGTGCTTCAGGTTGCAGATCAAGAGTTGCCCGCCCTCGAGTTCATCAGAGAGCCCGAGGCCAGCCTGCCCATCCTGGTATGACCACCTGACACCGACCATAAGAATGATACTTTATTAGACCCTTAAAATCAGAGCTAGAATTAAATAAAATCACACAATTAAAGATTGATCTAAACTGTTGAATAGAAACTGAGTGTGTCAGATTGATATTTGGTGTATAATGTTTTACATACAGTTGTGTAAATAAACACTCCTGTGTTCTTGTTTGTTGTTGATGTGCTTTGTCAGGCCACAGATAACAACGCTCTGCTTAACGATGAGATCCTCAGCTGTCAGGAACTCGGCTTGGCCTCCATCTATGGCTTGCCTTCCGGCAGGACTTTCACTCCAACCTCCAGTCCTCTCGCACCACCCGACCTGATCCAGTCCAAGACGAGCCCAGCTCACTTTACAGCCCACCTCAAGGTGAGGAGACATGTGTTGTTTGGATTATGTTCTGATCATGTTTTGTTTTCATCCATTAAGAAGAGTCTTCACTCTGTTCTCAGACTCTGAGCGGGACTCCTACGACGGCACCATCCGGCTTTAATTCCAGCTCCTATCAGACGCCAAAGGAAGAGCAGCGCCGAGTCAAACTGGGTGTCCCCTTGTTCGAGGAGCCGCCTGCAATCCTGAGGACCTTGAGCTTCCACACCCCTGACCTGAGCCCAGGTACGTGTACACACGTATTTCTTTACACCTTTAAAGGCACATAATGCACACCGGTCATGAACTAGAGTTAATGGCATTAGTATTTGGATTCAAAGTCAGTAACACCGTCAGTCTGATCATGTTTGAGACTGTGTTATCATGTGAAGTGAGACAATTTGTGACTGAGCTCCATCCAGCAGAGAGTAGATCATAAACTTATACTAAAAAAATACCTTTCAGTTGAAGGGAAACACAAGTCTCTGTGATTATTAATTAAAGTCTCAGTAATTATAAATAACTCTGCATTATTATAATCATTGTTTCAACAAAATGTATAGATCTTATTTATTTAGTTATTTATTTTATTTTATCTGATCTTTTTAACTATTTTATTTTATTTGTAGGTATTTTTAATTATTTTACTGTATTGATTTTATTTTATTTAAGTATTTATTATTAATTATGCTGTTGTTTTTTTAATGTATACGTAATTGATTTGACTGTTGATTTGATTTTACTGTTGATTTTATTTTATTGTAAGTATTTATAATTATGTGTATTTATTTATTATACTATTTATTTTGTAATTATTTTTAGTAATTTTACTGTCTTAATTTATTTTATTTGTAAGCATTTCTTTTATTTTGTCTTTTAATTTTATTCACAAGTATCTTTAATTTTACTGTATTTATAAGTATATTTATTAACATTAGTGTCTATTTTATTTTATTTGTAAATATTATTATTTTTTAATTTTACTGTTTCGATTTTTTTTAATTTGTGCGTATACTTATTAACTTTACTGTATTGATTTCTTAATTTTTTTTTGTATTTTTATTAATTTTACTGTCTATTTTTTTATTTAGAAGTGTTTTTATCAATTGTACTGTATTATTTAATTGTATTTGTAAGTATATTTATTAACATTAGTGTCTTTATTTTATTTTATTTGTAAACATTTTTATTAATTTTTGTGTTTTGATTTTATTTTATTTGTACGTTTATTTATTAACTTTACTATATTGATTTATTTTATTTTTTTGTATTTTGATTAATTTTACTGTCTTCATATTATTTGTAAATATTTGTAATAATTTTACTTTGATAATGTTTTTATTTGCAAGTATTTATACTACATTTACTTTGTTAATTTTCTAAATATTTTTTTTTTACTAAATTGAATTTATTTTGTTTAAGTTATGATTGTCTTATTATTTTTCCCATTTCTGTCATTTTTTGTCTGTCTCCTCTTTTGTGAAGCACTTTGGGCTGATGCTTGTTTGTATGAAAGGTGCTATATAAATAAAGTTTAGTCAAGTTGAATTGAGTAACACAGACACTGAGTTTAATAGGATTCTACAACAACCATCATAAACGCTGCAAATGCACACAGAGGGAGAAGAGCCCTCTGTGCAGTGAGTCTGTGGATGCTGAGAGGACGTATTGATTTCCACCCTGCTGCTTGCTGCTGTAGACGTACCTGCGCTGAGAAGCTGATTCAATCAGACCTGTTACCAGAACTGTTTGACCCAACAAGCTGCTTTCATTGCTTTGCATTTATGCTGATGTGCACACACTGATGCTCCACCATGCTCCCACTTAATGTGAAACAGCAGAAGTAAGTGGGTCGAGGTGGATTTATCTGCAAATCATTTCTTGTGAGCTGTAGCGTTACAAAGTGCATTACACGGCCCAACAAACAGATGGAAACACGAGATGGAAACAGAGCGAGAGAAGTAGAAGAAGAAGAAGAAGAAGAAGAAGAAGAAGAAGAAGAAGAAGAAGAAGAAGAAGAAGAAGAAGAAGAAGAAGAAGAAGAAGAAGAAGAAGAAGAAGAAGAAGAAGAAGAAGAAGAAGAAGAAGAAGAAGAAGAAGAAGAAGAAGAAGAAGTGTGTGTAAGATCTCCAAATGGGACTACATTTAGACAAAGAAGATGACCCTAATTCTTCTTTAAAGGTGACATATCATGCAAAATGGACTTTTTAATGGTTCTCTACCTGAAATATGTGTCCCTGTCTACAAACCCCCTGAAAATGAAAAGAATCCATTCTGCCCCTGTTCTGATTTCTCCACCTTTCTGTGAATGTGTGCTGAAACCAGCCGTTTCAGTTTTCAGTGTTTTTAATACGTCACAACGCCATCCGGTCTGTAACAGGAAGTCAGAGCTCAGAGCTTGTTCAGCCCATAGACTGTATAAAATACAACTCAACCCCTCCTTCGTTTTTCATTCCCTGCACAAATGTGTGCTAACAAGGAGCTTAGGAGGGAGGCATGCTAGTTGTAGGCTGTCTTAATAAACACAAAGGTCGGTTTTACTCCCCACGTCTGCAGATTTGAAGATCTAGTGGATGATTTGTATTTTTCATGGAAAAGTGCTAGCGCTAGTTAGCATAGCCACATAGCTACATGTTCGTAGCCGTGTACCAAGACACACGTCGACATGCTGACAAATAAAACAAGAAACACCAAATCTGTGACCAATGGTTCAGAAAGGTCCTGCTTCAGGCGCCTCTCCGTCAGGATCAGATTCTGGATCAGATTCAGAGGGTTGAAGTAACACGGGTCTGTGAGCAGCCGTGTATATTCAGCCAACATGTAAACATTAGATCAACGTGCTGGAGAGCCAAAGCCACATCCACTTCCTGAGGGGGCGTGGTCAGAGAGCTCATTCTCATTTAAAGGCACAGACACAGAAAACAGCCTGTTCTGAGCAGGGCTGAAAAAGAGGGGTTTACAGGCAGACCAAAATCTGATTTCAAAGACATGTTTTTGGGGACCTCTTAGACCAACATATTTTGATGAAAAAGAGCGTAATATGTCACCTTTAATCCTGCATCTGGACTCTGTTACTTGTTTCCTCCTTCGCTCAGAGGATATCACCCGGCTTCCCTCAGAAACCTGATATTGCAAAAATGTTGCCTTTAAAAAGAGAGAAAATCTGCAGAGTCATGATGCAAAGTTTGAACCTCTTCCTTGTCACAGCTCTGTTGAATCTCTGTCACTTGTTGCATATCAGAGCCCTGGTGTTGGTTTGGCGTTCACTGTCTTTTTAAGATGAGGGAGTAGCATACAGACATCAGATCAAACATAAACCCGAGGATACCTTATGAATGATCCTTTTACTAATTCAACCTTTTGTCTTTTGTTTTCTCGTCCAGGCTTAAACGTCTCCTCCTTTCACCACTACCGGAGCCCAGGCATCATGTTTCCTCTGTTTGGGACCATGTAGGTGCAGCCTGCTTCATCCAGATCCCTACCAGACTACCTCAGAGACCACAGAGCGAGGAAGGAGCATTGACTCCCGAACGACTACACGACTGATAAACTGTCCACAGAGTGATTTATGGGCTGAAGGTGCTGAAAGCATTTTATCAGAAGTTGATTCATTTTAATCTGTCCTAATAAGTTAAATTGAATGTTAGGATCTGTTTCTAGGTTTGATGTTGTTTTAATTGTAGTACTTTCATAACGGCTGTAACGGCTTATCGATGCTTTTTGTTTTAAAAGAAACTTTTTTTCTGTGATGATTTATTTTTTTCAGAACACGACGGTACGTCTGTGATTGGTTACATGGTTTGATTTGCCTCTTTATTTTAATATTGCTGTTCTGAACGAGTTTAATACAATTCAATATGATGTTAAATGAACATTAGAGAAGAATTTAAGCAGAAATAAATCTAATTTTATTTTGAAAATAAACTTCATTTGATATATTTGTTTTTGGTATGTACATTTGTGTCATGTGATTCTTAGCTGTGGTTTCAAATGTTAAATATTTATTTGATTTTATTATTTATTTGATTTATAGAGCACTTCAAAAAACCAGTGCTTTACATGAGCAGCAAAATAAAACAAGCAGTTTGTAAAATCACACAAGGCAAGATAAAGAAATAAAATATATTAAAAGGCATAAAATTCACCTAAAAGAATTTTAAAGGAATACAATTATTTTAAAATATATTTCTTAAAGTGGTTAAACCAGGACTGTCAAACATGCGGCCCATGGGCCAAAACCGGCCCGCCAGAGGTTCCAATCCGGCCCGTGGAACGACTTTGCAAAGTGAAAAATTTACAGAGAAGACATTAACTGCAACTTTTCAATAAAAGTAACTACTATTTTAAATTTGTCCTCTAGGGGTCGCAAAAAATCATAGTGCTGATGGAGCACACCTGAGTGGCTCTTTTTTTCCAGGACTTTTTTTCTCAAAGTGAGAAAATAGATGACTTGCTGTTTGCATAATCCGGTTGAGATTCATAAAGACTTTTTAGAGCACTATTAAGATGATCCACTAACTACTAACACTAGCTTTACACCCCTGCATACAACACTGTCCAGCAAGCAAACTGTTCCTGCTGGAGCTGAGGGGTCCAGAATAGTCAAATTTACCTTCTTCATAATTATAATCTTTTTATTAAGGACAAATAAAGATCGATCTATCTATCTATCTATCTATCTATCTATCTATCTATCTATCTATCTATCTATCTATCTATCTATCTATCTATCTATCTATCTATCTATTCTTTTGCAGTAAACATTACAATCTGTGTCAGATGAATGGGAAACCTGTGTGTTTGGTGTGTTCGCAGCAGGTTTCAGCGCTTAAAGAGTTAAATATTCGGCCCCACTATGAGACTCATCATAGTGAAAAATAAAACAGCTGTTTTTGTAGAAAGATTGTTCATTAAATGTCAACATTTACAGAATGTACTTGTACTATTTTGCACTAAAACAAAGGTAAAAATGTAGAGTTGTTATTTATAGGTTATTATGTTATGATTTTGCTGGTCCGGCCCACTTCAGATTAACTTGGGCTGTATGTGGCCCCTGAACTGAAATGAGCTTGACACCCCTGGGTTAAATTCTAATAAAAAAAAATAAAATTCTGATAAAATCAGGAAAGGCTCTACAATGAAAGTATGTTTTAAGAAGAGATTTAAAAGATCACTGACTCTGCAGACCTGAAATATCAGATATCATTTTCTCTGTCTTGTTCATTTCACAGAGTCTAATGTCTGGGGGAAATTTCTAAACAAGACAATGCACACCGCTTAACATCAGAGCGTTAAATATCTGACACCTTAAAGCTAGGATTGGTAGTCACAGAAAACTAGCATGAATTTGAATGTAGCATTTCCTCAGGACTCCGTCTTAACCCAGGGGTTCAGCTCGCCTGGCTGGTGGTGAAGCTTTCAGCAGTGTGACTGCCCTCTGGTGGCTGGCTGCAGTATAGGTCAAAAAATCCGTCTCCCCCATTCATCTGAACGGGGCTGCAGTCAAACTTTAAAAAATAAATACAAATTGTACGAATGTTTCTCATATCCGTATGCTGTGGTGATATGTAGTTAGTATTTGACTGTTTTGTGTTCAAGGCCTCTTTTTTCTGAACAGTTTCTTCTTCGTTGGTTATTAGAATTTAAAAAACAGGGTTTTACTTCCTGTTTACTTTGATTGACAGCTGCCATAGAGAGAAACTCCATAGGACCTCAGGACGGTACGCTGTAGGGTGGAGCTTGTTACCGTGGAAACACAAATTCCCTACTGCGCAGACTCTGGCTGCAGAAAATTTACAAGATGGCAGCGCCCAGGAGCGGGATTTTTTGGCTTCAGAACCGTACAACGGGAAGAGGCGGAGCAACGCTGTCCATTTTTATTTACAGTCTATGGTCTAACCCCACCCACCCCCGCCCCCCTCCCCTCGGAGCTCCTCCAAAACGACGCCCCCGCTCACATGCAAGAGCGTCGCTGTTTTGTACATATGATGGTGACCGATTCTAAACCAGTATTTATTTTTTAAAGTTTGACTGCAGCCCAATTCAAATGGCAGAGTTTATGACGTATACTGCAGCCAGCCACTAGGGGGAGCAGTCTTTGTGGCGGCCTCACTTCGAGCCGAGCGAGATGACATCCATTTTATATACAGTCTATGGCAGGGGTTCCTAAAGTGTGGGCCAGGACACCCTTGGGGCGGTTGTGAGATGTCTTCCAGAATGTTTTTTAAAAGTTATCTAAAAATAGTACATTTTACCCATCATAGTAAAAAATATTGACAAAAATAGACGCTCAACTTGAAATAAAACCTTGAAAATAAAAAATGTAATGAGTTTTCTGCCTTTCTTTTTTGCCAGATGACTCCTAAGTTTGGAGTTAGTGAACAGTCAATTATCTAAAGCATCAGTAGCAGTAGGTTAATTCATAAAGGCACAGGAAACACAGACACATGCTCATATAGGTAGGGTCATTTTCTGCAGACAAGCTAAATGAAGACACATTAAATCACTATGAAGGACTGTGGGGGTCTTGAGTCTTTGGCACCTATAATTTGGGAGTCGCTGGCTGAAAAGTTTGTGAACCCCTGTTCTATGGTGTCAACAAGCAGAAGCAAAATGTGTCTGAACTCTTTTCTGTGGATTGATTTGACATGACGTGTGATCAGCTTGCCTCAGACGTTGCTCATGTTAGTGAAAGTTAATAACCGTTGTCAATGGGTTTTGACCAATCAGAATCAAGCATCTTACACAGCCAGATCAGCAAAACCTCTTAACTGTACCAAAAGCTACTCTACTTCTTCTCCTCTCTACATTTTCAAACAATCAAAGAAAGCTAATGTGTTGAATTTGAAACGAGAGCTCAGTCACTGAAACGTGTCTGTGAAGGTTCAAGCAGAATGTGGAGTCCTTGATTATCAGTCTGCATCCTGCTGATCCCCCTGATCGTTACTGGCTGAGCCAATTAGCTTTTTAAAAGGCTCCTGATGAGAAAAGCTCCTCCTGTCACTCACACAGCCAAACAGTCGAGCATTCACCTACATGCTGCACTGTGCTTTTACTCTGACATGACGCTGTTTCACCTGCATTCACACAGAGGATGCAAATACACAGTTTTACACAAAGCCTCTGTTTGCACACACACCCGGTCTGCAGGTCTAGGTTTTTAAGAGCGCTCTTTCTTTGGGGCATGAAATAACCACCAGAGGTCTTTATACACTCCACTCAGCATGACCCAATCTTTCAGCAGACACACAACAGCTGTCTTCTAACAAGCATGCATATAATTACACGCTCTGCACTTCTGCAGGACACAACTAAAAGCTTCTGCAAATGCACACATTGCAAGACATTGCATGACACACACTTCATTAGTTGTGTGTCTGTGTGTGTGTGTTTGTGTGGAGAAGGGGGGATGATGGCTGGTGAAGCAGACACACAGTAAACCTTATTAAGGAGGAGAGTAATGTGGTTGCAGCTGAATTAGCAGCAAACAGGAGAGGGGCCTGAGTGAGGCGCAGAGGTCTGATGGCTTTGATTTTTAGACCGTCAGAGCCAGACTGTTGCTGTCTCCACATTCTTACCTTTACATCCAGGTCAGCTGTTTGTGTTTGAATGAAGTCAGAGGAACCAAACTGAAAAAACCTCCAGATCATGTGCAGGTAGAGAACAGGAAGATGATGAAAGGGATTAGAATGAATTGGTGCACAAAACTGAGGATTAAAGTGATCAAATCTCCAAACAAACGACTCCAAATAAAAGGTATCAGGTGGCTTAAATGAATAGAATATCCCCGCCCCTAACCATATGACCCCCTGTTAACCTAATCAACATGACCACACAAACAACAACAATAACAGCACTAAATATACAAACAATAAAATAAAGTAGGTTAGAAAAAACACCTTTTAAATCCTTCATGAATAATACAGGAAATGGATACCCATATATTGAATTGAACTGCTGGTTAGAAATCTCATATTTCCTTAAGGGTCACCATATTTTACTTTCTTTTTTTAAGCTATATTTTGGGGCTTTTGTGCCTTTATGATAGGACAGTTGAAGAGAGACAGGAGATGTGGGGAGCAGGGAGAGGGGAAGACATGGAGGGCATGGTCGGGGCCAGGAGTCAAACGGGAGACCTCTGTGACGAGGACTATATCCTCTGTATATATAGGGCGCTTAGACTGCTAGGCCCTTCGCCATCACTTCGCCATCACTTCGCCATCACTTCGCCATCACTTCGCCATCACTTCGCCATCACTTCGCCATCACTTCGCCATCACTTCGCCATCACTTCGCCATCACTTCGCCATCACTTCGCCATCACTTCGCCATCACTTCGCCATCACTTCGCCATCACTTCGCCATCACTTCGCCATCACTTCGCCATCACTTCGCCATCACTTCGCCATCACTTCGCCATCACTTCGCCATCACTTCGCCATCACTTCGCCATCACTTCGCCATCACTTCGCCATCACTTCGCCATCACTTCGCCATCACTTCGCCATCACTTCGCCATCACTTCGCCATCACTTCGCCATCACTTCGCCATCACTTCGCCATCACTTCGCCATCACTTCGCCATCACTTCGCCATCACTTCGCCATCACTTCGCCATCACTTCGCCATCACTTCGCCATCACTTCGCCATCACTTCGCCATCACTTCGCCATCACTTCGCCATCACTTCGCCATCACTTCGCCATCACTTCGCCATCACTTCGCCATCACTTCGCCATCACTTCGCCATCACTTCGCCATCACTTCGCCAATTCTCTGGCACTCTCTCCCTCCAAACATCCACAGCTGTGACTCTCTTCACTTGTTTAAAAATCAATTCAAAAACTTCCCACAACTCGTGACTTCTACTCCCTCCCCCGTCTGTTTTTGTATCTTCCTTTTATTCTTCACACCTCATGTAAAGCGTCTTTGAGTTCCTAGAAAAGTGCTATAAAAGTCTCATCAATTATTATTATTATTTCATTACATGACAGCATCTTCTTTAGATTCAGTCTAGCAAATCAAGGATGACATCATGTGTTCAGTTAACTGTTAACTGTGCAAAACAAAGAGTCTAAATACAGCCACCAGAGGGCAGTGTTGTAAAGTCACTAAGTACATTTGTAAGGTAGAGGAGGGAAGGTTGCTCTGTACTCCTGCAGCTCTACTCTCACTTTTACTCTGCTACCTTCATCTAACAGCTACATTTAATAGGTATAAATCCACATTATAGACTATGAGACTTTTGTGATGAAGATTTTGCCATATAACCTCATCTTCTCAAAGAGTCTTGTGGTTCAAATGAGCTCCACCTCCACAGACAAACAGTAAAAAGCTGCATAGATAAAGGAGCAATAAGGAATTTTACTTTGAACGCTGCAGAAACTTTAATTTGTGTGTTTTCATTTCTGACATAAAGATCTGAATCCTTCGTCCCTCACTGCCAGAGGACTGCTTTGCTGTCAGGGTGGTGACTTCATATTTCAGATGATGTTTAGACTTAAAAAGAGACGCCTGAGACCTTTTCTGAACTGCCTTCTCATTCGTCTTAACTTTAGTTAAGACATGTTTAAATGTGCGTCTCTGCTGGGTGTGTGTTTTTAACTCCTCATTTAAGAGTCTTCTTCTGACCGTAATGTTTCAGAGGCATTGGCTGCATAATCACCATCTTCTTCTTCTTCTTCTTCTTCTTCTTCTTCTTCTTCTTCTTCTCCCCTTCTCTGTTCTTTTCATCGTCTTCCCTGCAGCCTTGCTCCATTTTCCAGAAGCTTTTAAATTTGGAGTGCTTTTCTTATTTGTGTAGGTTACACACGTGTTGTAAAGCTGTCTGCTTTTACACAAGTGTGTGTATGTGTGTGTGTGGATTTATATGCTGTGTGTAAATGAGGGTGTGATAAGTCATACCCTTCCACTGAGAGATAGAAGAGAGGAGGCGCCTTTATTTTAATCCCTGTGTCAAAATTCTTATCTGCTGTGTTAATTTGAGGACAATTTGAAAACGGAGAAGAGAAGCTTCATTCTCCTGCAAAATCCCTCAGGCCTTTAGAGCTGCTGCTTAAACACACACACACACACACACACACACACACACACACACACACACACACACACACACACACACACACACACACACACACACACACACACATTCATCAGCACAGCCGGCTCTTCTAATGAAGCTTTTACACTCCCCACATAAGATCTATATGTCACGCCTTGTTAGCAGTATCCCTGTTGCTTCTCCCGAGTCCTAACAGTGCTTTAATCCATAGGAATTAGGCTTGTTTATCAGTTTGTAATGTCAAGGTAGGATCTCCTGTGCAGCTCTGAAGCAAACCACTGTATGAACAGTCTTCCAGAACCAATCACATCCTTCTAAATTAAAAGCATATATGCAAAAGATTAACACCATCCCCATGAAACAGCTTGCCTTGCTCTACAAAGCTTATTACTGTAAGTATAATATTAAACCATGCGCTGTAATTAAACCGTAAGTCTTTCTTATATCCCATAGTCCATACTCCAGTCTCCTCAGATGCCCTGCTACGCTTCTTGCTGCTCTCCAGCCTCCACCTGGATGCAGATGTGTCCGGTATTGTCCTCCAGCTGCAGCTCAGCTCCCGGCTCAGTTAATACGCCATGGCACACGCTGACAGTTCCATTAAACCATATTTATGGCGGCCTCGAGTAATCGATATGCAGATACGCCGGGGCTGTCCGCATTCGCACAATTGTCTTTGGTTCAGCAGTGCAATGCATCAAAACTGCCGTCAGTGACAACAGAGACAATATTCACCATCACTGGGTATTGTTTGTCCCTGTAGACCTCCCTCTTCTCTTCTTACCCCTCCATCCATCCTCCCTCGCTCTGTTCACTCTCTCCATTGAGCATTTGATTCTGAGCTGAAGGTCTTTCATTCTATACAAAACACTGAATGCATGCATACACTCCTCAGGAAAGTACTGTATGCATTCTGACCTCCAGTAAGTACTCTAAATCTGTCCCGCTCTCTCCTCTATCAGTCCCTTTGGTGCAGCCGACAACAAAAGACACTCAGCTATACAACATATCTGGCGTGCACAGGCTTCACATAGATGACGCCTCACAGCAGCGGCAAAGCTGTAAATGTCAGCGGTGGGACTCATGGAAACACTTTAGTTTAAACATTCATTACATGGAAGTACAGTCTGCAGCGTTTACATCAGGCTCTTTACACCCGGAGAGGCTCGCCATTACTCAGTGACAACAGAGCGGCGGTGAAGAAGTGCACACAACATGGATGTTGTCAGATTGTGCAAATACTTAGCTAGGAGGAGCTGTCGATCTGATGGGGCACAAACGTGACTTTCTACATGACTGTGCACCAAAGTAACCTTCAAAAAAGAGTCTGTGGAAGTGTTTCTGGATAACTTAGTATCCTTCGTTAAAGAGCACGATACTGTAGCTTAGGGGTTCCCAAACTTTTCAGCCCGCGACCCCCAAAATATAGGTGCCAAAGACTTGCGACCCCCACTGTCCCCGAAGTCCTCTAATGTGGATTCATTTAGCTGGTCTGCAGAAAATCAGCCTACCTATATGAGCATGTGTCTGTGTTTCCTGTGCTGGAAACTTAGGAGTCACCTGGCGACAAAGAAAGGCAGAAAACTCATCATATTTTCTATTTTCAAGGTTTTATTTCAAATTTAGCTATTATTTTTGTTGATATTTTTTGCTATAATGGGTGAAATATACTATTTTTAGAAAAAAAATAAATCTGGAAGACATCTCACGACCCCCTATTTGTGTCTCACGACCCCCCAGGGGGTCCCGACCCACACTTTGGGAACCCCTGCTGCAGAGGAGTGTAATATCTCAGGCCGTGCTCAAGAAGGGTAACATTAAGCATTAGATGTCCAGTTCAGCAAGGTTTAATATGCTAACTTATTACTCAGCTTTCCTCCTGATCTTCCGATTGTGTAAGATGCTTGATTCTGATTGGTCAAAACCCCTTGACTACAGTTATTAACTTTCACTAACATGAGCAACGCCAGAGACAAACTGATCACACGTCATGTCAAATCAATCCACAGAAAAGAGTTCAGACACATTTAGCTTCTTCTTGTTGACACCATAGACCGTAAGGTGAGGTAAAACCGTTAGCTTTTGTTAGCATCAAACAATGTAGCTAAAACATTAGCTTCAGTTAGCACACTAAATCGGCAGGCTACGGACATTTTCGGGTACGTGCCTATGTTCCCACATTTCGGCATCTATAAGCTAGTGTTGTAGTACTCGAGACCGGTCTTGGTCTAGAGACCGGTGTCGAGGCGCCTTTTTCAGGTCTCGGTCTCTTCTCCGAATCGAAAGCATTTTTACTTGGTCTTGTCTCGGTCTCGGACTGGGTGGACTCCGTATTTTATATCAAGACCGGTCGAGACCACCACAGATGCACTCTGTGTCCCTGTCGTTACTGGGACAAGAGAAAAAAATGAAACTTAAGGAGTCAAAAAGTCTCCCACAGCGAGTCAAAAGAAAGGCAACAGAGACAAAACCAACCCTTGTTTGTTGCTGTCAATTGTATTCAAAGGCAAAGGTATTCCTGTCCGGCAATATGATGAAGGAGCGGAGCAGGTGAGAGGAACTTTAGGTTAGCGATCTCTACAAAGAAACTTAAACCATGAGCGGTGGTGATGAGAGCAGCAGGGTTCAAAGTTGAGACATTAGTTTATTTTTAAAGGTGTGTGAACCGCAGAGCTCAGAGAAGAAGGAGAGCTGAATGAGGACAGGTTCATGTTCAATCCACCGCAACAGGTAGAGAAGAATCCATCACCATGGAACGATCACTGACGAGGAATCACTGGGACTATTTTTAAAAACTGTAAACATAAATCAATGAATTAATCTTTAATCAATGTTTTAAACAAACTAGCTTGTATCATAAGTTAGTAGCCGGGTTATAAGTGGGATAATGTACGGTTAGCAGGTTGTTATGAGAAATAGAATCCCGACAGGGTGAGACAAGACCCCGATGCGAAGTGGAAATCCTTACATGATATTCACGTTTTAGTTTAAGCTAATGGGAATCAAACAAGCAAACAAACAAGCTGAGATGCAAACGTTGTATCAGGCTGCTTAGCTTTAGAGGAGCTGCAGCTGAGCTTCTTTTATTGTCGTTCACTTTTAGGTTGTCATAAAACAGTATCAGGCTGCGTGACTCGGCTTACCTCTGAAGGTATCGTTCACCAGCTGTTGTTTCTTATTTGATGGACTGGCACTCCAGCTCTGAAGTATTTCATGAAAACCCTGATGTTCTTTTAGTGTCTGCAGCGCCTGTTCTTCCAGCAGTAGCACTTTTACAGTGAAGTCCAAGCAATTTCAGCTAACGTCCGAAAAGAAAGCAGCTGACATGGTTTGATTTTCTGATTCAGGTTCTTCATGAAACACTCTTGGTTTTCGTGAGTTCATGTGGGGTGTAAAGTACGTCTGGATACCTTTCTTTTTAGTGCACCATGTTCTTGTGTCCAAATCTATTAACGGTATTCAGATGAAACAGTCGATCAGTCTCCATTAAAGTGAAACTATGAATGAAGATGTTTACTCTCTGAGCTGACAGTTGTCACACT
Source organism: Notolabrus celidotus (assembly GCF_009762535.1). NCBI lineage: Eukaryota > Metazoa > Chordata > Actinopteri > Labriformes > Labridae > Notolabrus > Notolabrus celidotus. The sequence continues at coordinate 4,551,835 of NC_048273.1, read as the reverse complement.
TTTATTTCCTCGCTGCAGATTGATCATGCAGAGTATTCATTTTACTTTGAGAAGCTGCACGTCTGCTCTTGACTTAGCTTAAACATCGATGTTAAGTGATCCGTCTCAACCCGGCGTCTCTGTCTTCAGTTCAGACGTGAAACTGTACTCAGAAGAAGCCGAGTGAAGGACGGACAGATCAAGGGTCGTCTAATGAAAGGCTTCACTTGCAGCTCGCAGGATAATGCTGAGTCATGATCCATCCTCTGCTCTTCTATTTCAGCCTCTTGTCTTTTATCTCCGTCTCTCCCTTTAGCTGCTCTATTTTTCTGCACAAAACTCTCTCTCCTCTTCCTTTTGATCCTCTTCTCTTGCCCCAGATTTTCACCCTCTCTTTCTTCTCCCCTTCTGCTCGTCCATGTTTATTTTTGCACGGAGATAGGAAACCAGAACATCACCAGTAATGACTCTGCTCATTCAGTTGGGTTTTAAGGCAACATTCTAAAGTACTAGGAACTGATATTAATCACCTGAGCACCAATCTTTACATTAATAAAAGTTAATAAAGCAGGTTATAAATCAGAAATATTGCTGCACAGGCTGTTTTCTTGTTTTTGTGAGATCCAATCCAGCTTCTGTTTGATGTCTTGCATTGCCTCAATCTCTTATCCCAGTTTGATGTCAAATTTTATATCCTGTAAATAAAGTTCTGGGGGAAAGTGATTCTAGCTCAGGGAAGAACTCTTACTAAAAATGAAGAAAGACATAAAACCTCAGGTTTCACCTTTGGGTTGACAACAGTGTAAGCTCTGATAAGAAGAAAATAAATCCTCAGGTATTTTTTGAATGTACAGAAAAGTCTTTTTTAGAAAACTGTGTAGTGTTGAGTATCTTTCTGAACCAAATGGAAACCTCCAGGGTAGAAAAATGAAGCCAATGCAGAAGTGCTAAAAACTGCAGTTCCTCCAGTGTCCACTTCAGGCTGTCTGCAAAGGAAAGGAGTCCCTATAGGGTTCCATATTAAAGTATAGATTCTCAAAAAACAATTCTGCCCTATGTAGCTCATTTCCTTACTGGGAGTCTGTCATGATTTTGCAAAGTTCAGGGCATGGCCGAGTTGACAAGTGGGTATATTATAGCTCTTTGCCCCAGAGGCTAAAGCTGCCTTAGCTCCTCCTATGTGTTGATTTCTATACGACTGAAAGCTGGTTGAGTCAGCCTTTCAAATATGGCGACCACCATTGTTGGTCTTCAGAAACCAGTTAGAGAAGAACCGGCACCGCAGATACTCTTAGAAAATCAGGGTTTCTAGCAACTTTTAGGACAGCCAATAACTACTTTCCTCACTGAGGAGTTGTCAACACTGGCCAAAAGCTAGCTGCAGACAGCATTTCTCACATGGCAACTGCTATTTTTGGGCTCCATACTCATGTTCAGATTCCAATGGGCAATGTACACAAAGATTACCTCCATGGTATGTGTAGTCTATGCTGAATGAGCAAATGAAAAGCCATGTGATGGTGAGAATGTTAGGGCCATATTTCAAGTAATAACATTGGCTACATTATTACAAAAAAAAAAGAAGAAAAAAAGAAAAAGAAAAAGAAAGAAGAAAAAAAAAAAAAAAAAAAAAGAAACCAGTTAGTGACAACAACATAGACTGTATAAATAATGGACGTAGTATCCGTGATGTCATCCATCTGTTTCTGAAGCCCTGTTTTGTGGCCGGAGGTTGCCGCTTGCATCACAGATAACTTAATTATGTCTTTGTGTTTCTGAGTAGGAAATTCAAGGTTAAGAGATATATTTATATAGACGTGCTGGAGGACGTGACCTGGCTTGAATAAGCCTTTTATAAAAGCTTTTCTTAATTAACTATGTATCCAATGCTGAGGACATGAATGCTCATACAAAGCAGAGTGAAAGTGAAAGTAGTCATTATTCTCATTACATGTTTAAGGTAAAAAAATCTGGTAGATAGCTAAAAAAAACTCATCTTAATGTTTTGTAAAAAAAAAAAAAAAGCATAGGCTCCACCTGTCAAAGTATGGTTAGAAGAAATGGTAAAACTCTCTCATATGGAGAGAATTTGGCTGTTGCTATCAAATAATCTAGGGCAATACAACAGGACTTGGGTTCCCCCTTCTTCAAAATATTGAAGAAACAAACTAAACTAATTACGATGTAACATTAATGGCCTCCTTTAGAGAGGCAGGAAGTAAAGTCCTGACAGGGTGGAGGTGGGGAGGGGTGGGTGGTTTTTGAGAATTGTTTTTCCTTTTTTTTTTTCTCTTTTTTTTTGCTGTCATTGTAGTTTATTTAGTGTTACTCACTACACCTGTTTTCGTTTCTCTTAATTTAACTTAAAATGACTCAAATATCTGTAATATTGAATGTTTTATTATTGCTACCTCAATACAAAATATTTAAACTAGAAACATTAAAAAAATTCTGATAGAGTGTGAGATATCTTTATTGGCTCCCCGTCCCCTACCGCATACAGTTTAAAATCCTCCTCCTCACCCACAAAGCCCTCCACCACCAGGCCCCTTCCTACCTCACTGACCCCCTCCACCACCAGGCCCCTTCCTACCTCACTGACCCCCTCCACCACCAGGCCCCTTCTTACCTCACTGACCTCCTCCACCACCAGGCCCCTTCCTACCCCCCTGCCTCCTCCACCACCAGGCCCCTTCCTACCTCACTGACCTCCTCCACCACCAGGCCCCTTCCTACCTCACTGACCTCCTCCATTACCAGGCCCCTTCCTACCCCCCTGCCTCCTCCACCACCAGGCCCCTTCCTACCTCACTGACCCCCTCCACCACCAGGCCCCTTCCTACCTCACTGACCTCCTCCACCACCAGGCCCCTTCCTACCTCACTGACCTCCTCCACCACCAGGCCCCTTCCTACCTCACTGACCTCCTCCACCACCAGGCCCCTTCCTACCCCCCTGCCTCTCCACCACCAGGCCCCTTCCTACCTCACTGACCTCCTCCACCACCAGGCCCCTTCCTACCTCACTGACCTCCTCCACCACCAGGCCCCTTCCTACCTCACTGACCTCCTCCACCACCAGGCCCCTTCCTACCTCACTGACCTCCTCCACCACCAGGCCCCTTCCTACCTCACTGACCTCCTCCACCACCAGGCCCCTTCCTACCTCACTGACCCCCTCCACCACCAGGCCCCTTCCTACCTCACTGACCTCCTCCACCACCAGGCCCCTTCCTACCTCACTGACCTCCTCCACCACCAGGCCCCTTCCTACCTCACTGACCTCCTCCACCACCAGGCCCCTTCCTACCTCACTGACCCCCTCCACCACCAGGCCCCTTCCTACCTCACTGACCCCCTCCACCACCAGGCCCCTTCCTACCTCACTGACCTCGTCCACCACCAGGCCCCTTCCTACCTCACTGACCCCCTCCACCACCAGGCCCCTTCCTACCTCACTGACCCCCTCCACCACCAGGCCCCTTCCTACCTCACTGACCCCCTCCACCACCAGGCCCCTTCCTACCTCACTGACCCCCTCCACCACCAGGCCCCTTCCTACCTCACTGACCCCCTCCACCACCAGGCCCCTTCCTACCTCCCGTAACCTGCGCTCCTCACACGCCAACCTCCTGTCCCCACCTCACAGAACCAAGCACCGAACCTGGGGGGGACAGAGCCTTCTCAGTAGCCGCCCCCCACCCTCTGGAACTCACTCCCCTCCCATATCCAAAACTGCTCTGACCCTTCAACATTCAAATCTCTTTTAAAAACTCACCTTTTTAAGTTAGCTTTTCATTTGTGATTGTACTGTTGTGTTGTTTTGTTTGATCTGTGTTATTTGTTATTTGTTTTTTGCTTGTATTGATTTTAACAATTGTACAGTGTCTTTGAGTTTTTGAAAAGCGCTATATAAATAAAATGAATTATTATTATTATTATTATTATTATTATATATGCAAAAGTGTTGAATGCTGCATCCAAGAGCTACATGTAGGAAAATATAAACGTGTATCAGTTTCTGAAGCTGATCATCAGAAGTTTGAAAAACCACATTAAAAGTGGAAAACTGAAAGGATGACAGAGTTAAACTCAGAGGAGAGTTACCTGCATGTGCACTAGATAGAAATCAAAGGGCTGCTGGTTTAGATCAGTTTAAGTCCCCCTTCGATGGTCAAAGGTCAAATTCAATAAAGGGTTAAAGTAAAAAAAATCCTCTCAATTCAATCAAACTTTTCTCATTGTGTTTTTGATTTTTCTGTCTGAATACCAAACTTTAAGAATCCATCTTTCAGAGTTTGTTCTGACGTTGAATTTTCTCCCTGGTTCACATCAGTGAGGTCACAGAGAGACGACAGTGCAATGTTAAAATAGCAGGGATGGGCGAGTCCAGATAAGCATCATGTCGGTCCTGCCTCCCAGCACAGGAAATGGCATTAGCTTTGTTGTCACACACACAGTGACCTCTTTCTCCTCAGGTTGCCATAGAGATGCTGCTCCCTCTTCACACACTCCCAAACAGCTGGCGTAGTGATGGATCATCCGTGTGTGTGTGTGTGTGTGTGTGTGTGTGTGTGTGTGTGTGTGTGAGTTTAGTTCACGGTATGTGCATCCAGGAGCAGATACACACTGTTATTAGATTCTGATGGAGGCTCCACCTTCAGAGTCTGCGTACATTGAGCGCTGTTTCCTGGCCTCACCTGTCAATCAAACCATGTGGGCGGGGCTTGTGTGGATAAATGAAGCAAAACCAAATAACTGCTCATGCTAACCGCTCCTCTTCCTAGTCTTTATCTTCTTCCTGTTCCTCTTTGTCATCTTCTACATCATAATCGTCATCACTCCCTTCTTTGTCCACCTCTTGGTCTTCGTCATCATAATCGTCATCACTCCCTTCTTTGTCCTCCTCTTGGTCTTTTCATTCTTGTCGTCTTCTTTGACCTTGTCATCTTTTTCATTTTCCTCTTTGGGGTCTTCTCTGTAATTTTCTTCTTCCCCTTTGTCGTCATCTTTTTGTCCTCTTTCTGGTTGCTGTCTTTGTTCTCTTCTTCTTCTTCTTCTTCTTATCTGCCCTCTTTGGTCTTCTTCTTCTTCTTCATCATCTTTTTCCTCCTTGTCTTCTTCTTCTTCTCCTCATAGCTGCCCCCTTTGTCTTCTTCTTCTTTGTCATCATCTTTTTTTGTCCTCTTTCTGGTTGCTGTCTTCTTTGTTCTCATCTTCTTCATACTTTTCGCTTTGCTTTATTCTTCCTCTTATCATTCATCTTTTTCCTCCTTGTTTTCTTCTTCTTCTTTTATTGTTTTCTTTGTTATTATCTGTGTCTTCTTAGTTGTCCCCTTTAGTCTTCTTCTTCTTATTGCTTCCCCTTTGTCTTGCTGTTGTTGTTGTTCTTCTTCTTTTTCTTCTTCTTCTTCTTCTTCTTCGTCATCATCTTTCTGGTTGTTGTCTTCTTTGTGCTCATCTTCTTCTGGTTGTCTCCTTTGCCTTTTTCTTCCTTTTATTATTCATCTGTCCTCCTTGTCTTCTTCTTTGTTATCATCTTTGTCTTCTTAGTCACCCCCTTTTCATCATTTTTTTCTTCTTCTTCTTCTTCCTCATCTTTTATTGTCTTCTTTGTCACCCCTTTCGTCTTCTTCTTCTTCTTCTTCATCTAATTCCTCCTTCTCTTCTTTTTATCACTGCCTCCTTTGTCTTCTTTTTCTTCTTCATCTTTTTTGTCCTCTTTCTGGTCGATGTCTTTTCTTGTTCTCGTCTTCTTCTTAGATGTCCTCTTTGTCTTTTTCTTCCTCTTATAATTAATCTTTTTCCTCCTTGTCTTCTTCTTCTTCTTCTTCTTCTTCTTCTTCTTCTTCGTCATCTTTTATTATCTTTGTTGTTACCATCCGCTTCCTCTGAGTTGCCCCCTTTTTGTCTTCTCCTTCCTCCTCCTCATCTTCTGCTTCTTCTTTGTCCTCCTCTGTTATATCTCATCTTTTTCTTCCCCTTGTTTTTTTGTTGGTCTTTTTTCCACTTTTCTCCTCACCTCCTCTCTCTCTCCCTCCCTTCTTCTTCATATTTATAATCCAAACACCTTGATTCCGATATGTTATTCAGAGGAGAGCCTCACTCTGTTCTGTTTCTGTTCTGTCTCTCTGGATCTCCCCGCTCACCTGTGATGGAGAGATCCTCTGACAGAAGAATCAAATGAGCTGATGCATGCTCACCAACATGTTGCTGTAACAGTGTTAACCACTGATCCATCTTTAACTTTAAGACGATGCATCCTCAGAATACTGTGACCTCTGACTCTTGAATTTGTGACTCTACTAACTGGAGCACGTTCCTCTGTCAGTCAGACTTCTGTGTAACCCTGTCGGAGTTTAGTCCTGGATGCAAAGAGGGAAGGTCATCACTGACTGACCCAGCAGTCTGATGTTCAGATCCAGTGTCACAGCTGAGCAGTTCACTGCACCTCCCGTCTGTTTCATCACACAGTGACTCCCAAAAATACCGGAGACACCTCTGCAGCTGCTGCTTCTGCACCGAGGAGTGATCCTGCTCTTTTCCATGAGAGATACTTCTAGATGGCTTTTTTACTTTTTCCACATTTCACCATGTCACACCCTGGAAGTCAAAGAGCCTTGTTTGAATGTACAAGCACAGACAGTTAAGGCTATTTAAGGTCGGTTTCTTGCACAAGATCGTTGCATGACTATAAATGAAAAACCTGGGGGGTGTATACTCACAAGGACAAGGGGTTGATGCCTTAATTTGGAGAGGATTGGTCCGGGGATGGAGCAGGAAACAGGGAGGTAGAATGAGGAATGAGACGCAGGAAAGGTGCTGCAGGTTAGATAATACTTGAGCGGCCCACTTGAGGATTTTAGCATCCGTACATGAGGTGCTGGACTTAACCACAACACCAAAAATGTGAATGAATCCCTGAGAATATTCATAACTTATTCACGTGCATCTTTAATTATGTATGGCTCCTGTGAGGAGTTTTTAGGTGGTAATGAAACGGACTGAAATGAAAGCTGTTTTCCTTTTATGACCCCAAAAAACAAACAAGGACTTTATTATGTATTGGTTTTAAATATTTGGGTGGGTAGGTGTTGGACCTTGTGATATGAGAAACTGATCAAAAGTCTTTGTTGTGGGACATGTGTGAAGACAACAGGATGAAGTTTTGTATCAGGAAACACGTACTGGGTAAAACTAGCAAAGACAGCTTTGTCCACAGGGGGCGCCAAAATCCACATAAACCAAAAGTTCCTCATTGGAGCTTTAATTATCAATATTTCAGTTTTCTGCAGTGTTGGACTTTCTTTACAGAAATTCTTCTAAAGTTGGGGAATCATGTTTTTTATTTTCACTTTCAGACTTCTTTGATAAGTTACACAAAAATACTTCTTTATGTAAATCAGCTACCTTTATAGATACTGATTCTGATTCTTTGGATAGAGCCAGGCTGGTTGTTTCCTTCTGTTTCCACTCTCAATGCTAAACTATACCAACTACCTGACTGGGCTGTCTCTTCATATTTAGTGCACAGACATGCTTTAGCTTTTGTCCAATAATATTCAGCAAGATAATAAGTAATTGCGCCTCAATCAATCAATCAATCAATCTTTATTTGTATAGCGCCAAATCACAACAAACGTTATCTCAAGACGCTTTTACAAACATAGGAGGTCTAGACCACTCTATGTCAAATTATGAACAGAGACCCAACTTCAAGACAGGGTAAGACTCAGTCTGACCCCACCTTAATCCACCATGAGCATTGCACATCGCAGTATTTAGCTAGTTACAGTGGTGAGGAAAAACTTCCTTTTAACAGGCAGAAACCTCCAGCAGAACCAGACTCATGTTAGACAGCCATCAGGCCTCGACCGAGTTGGGTCTGGAAAGACAGATAGAGGAGAGTAAGAGAGAGAAGTGATAGTGATGAGACGAGTCGTAGAAGCTGTTGCCGCTGGAGTCCAGATCGTCCGCAGCAGGAGGACGTCTACGGCAGCTCAGAGGAATCTACGAGACAAGGGAGCTCAGGGACTCCAGAAAGGTCTATGGTTAGTAACTTTCAATGGGACAGGCAGAATTAAAGTAAGTGATGAGGGGGGGTTGGGGGGAAGGGGGTGAGCTAGGATCCCAGTGTGTCAGTGTGCCAGTTCCCCCGGCAGTCTAGGCCTATAGCAGCATGACAAAAGCTGGTCCAAGCCTGATCCAGCTCTAACTATAAGCTTTATCAAAAAGGAAAGTTTTAAGCCTACTCTTAAAAGTAGAGAGGGTGTCTGCCTCCTGGACCCTGACTTGTAGATGACTCCAAAGGAGAGGGGCCTGATAACTGAAGGTTCTACCTCCCATACTACTTTTAGAGATTTTAGGTACAACTAGCAAGCCTGCATGTTGGGAGCGTAGAGTTCTAGAGGGGTAATAGGGCACTATGAGCTCTTTAAGATACGAGGGTGGCTGATTTTTAAGGGCTTTGTAGGTTAAAAGAAGGATTTTAAATTCTATTCTACATTTTATTGGGAGCCAGTGTAGAGAAGCTAGCACTGGAGAAATGTGCTCCCTCTTCCTAGTTTTAGTCAATACTTGAGAAATATATCCAGTTCATTTGTTTTTACTACATAGGCTGGCTAGGAGGACACTCCAGAGTTTGTTGTGTACACTGACTGTGTTTAAAATTGACAGAACAAACAGCTGTCCCACGTGAGGACATGATTTCTAGTGTAGAGTTCATAAATATTACTCTATACGAACAGATGGAACATGAGTCAAATTCAAAAACTAAAATAAACATGAAATACATTTTTCTCCAGCATGCTTCCTGTCCCAGCAGATAATCTGATTTATGTCCAAGTGTTGGTATTTAGGATAAATGCATGTTTTGGTTAGCACACAGGGTGTGACGTTAGTCCTGCCTCTCCACTTGCCCAATCACTTCTGAGCATGCTTTAGCTCCACTAGCACAACATGTCAGCACCCATTGAAGCGAAACTTTGCTGAAGCTGAAGCGAGGTGACATCAGGCAATGTGTAGTGTTCATGTTTCACCTTACATGTATCCTGTCGCTCTAACATTTCAAACAAGCACCAGTGACACATTTTGAAGACACCATGACATGATGTTTCTCATTGGTCCAGTCTCGGTCTGAACTTCGGGCAGCTGAGGGCGAATTGACTCTCTGCAGCAGTGGCGGCAGTTTTCTAGCTCAATGAGCACAGATGAAGTGCAGAGCCGTACAGCCTGAACTCTCTGCAGCTTCATCTGTGATGTATAGTTGTGAACAGGAACAGAGGCTGCTGGTTCAGGGATCGTTTTCTATTTAATGTTCTTTTCTTCTTTTCTTAGTGTTACCAGTTCATTCAGGTTGAGACTTGGATGTAGTTGGTGAGGTTTTTGGAGGGAAATGATGCACAAATGATGAGTTAGCATGCTCCACATCAGCCTCAGAACAGGTTACATCTCATTAAGGTGAATCATTCTGGAATAATGGAATCAAACTGTCTTAAAACTGACCCCCACTGTCATCTCAACATGCCATGACTTGACATATTTTACTCTCTGATTGCGGCACCAAATGAGCTGATATCTTATTCTTACAGTGTGAAATGAGGCGGAAGGTGAAATAAATGGGATGCATGTAAATGAACTGACTTCCTGTGCCTTGACTTCCAAAGAGACGTGCATGATGGTTTATTTATCCCCCAAAGTGTCCAGAGACATCAGAAGGTTCCTAATTAAGAAAACAGAGAACGTTCAAGTCCATCGGGTCAAACTCAGTTTAGGAACCGTGAACCGCTTTCATTACTTTTCTTTTTGGGAACTTTTTTTGGGACATTTTTAGATTTGTTTGCCTTTCTCAGCTTTTCTAAACCTGCTTCCCTGACCTCCACTTCCACCTCCCTCCACCTCTCTCCACCTCTCTCCGTTCAGCTGAACATTATGAATCTGTGATTGTCTCTCTCTGCTGCACATCCCTTTTTGGTCAGCCAGGCCTGCCCTCTCTGTCGATATTTGCTTTGACTCGGTTGCAGCAGTAAGTAGATTAAGGAAGCAGTGATTGAGGGCAAATCAATTACAGTAGCTCAGTGGTCTGTTTGGGGGTTAATGTAGCTTTTATTTACTGTGTGCAGAGCAAAACCACATTACCCATACTCCCATTCTAAAGGGAACATCCTGAACAAACCACCAATAACATGTTCAGGTTATAATCCTTGTGATATAGAATATATACCAATGAAGGATGGACTACTACTCAGGCTCAAACCATGTTTCTGAGCTGGCTGGTAAAAGACTGATAGTTGCTTATGTTGCATTCTTTTGTTTTGTATTCACATTTGGCACATTTCTTCTACATGTACATCTTTGTTTTTAGTCCCCAAAGACCACACATGTTCAACAAAACTGCTCCACTCCACCTCAGTCTGTCTCCAAACGTCAGAGTGAACTCCTCTTTTTGTCACCTTAGCTGTTAGCTTGTTTGTTAATCACATACCGCCTGCAATCTGTCTGTGTAGCTACTTCTCTCTGATCGTGTGTGCCGTCCCTCGCTGCACATCCACAGGTGAAGATGACAGCTTGTTGTCATTCTTCTATTTCCCATCTGTGGTGGATTAGGGGAAACATTGGACCGCGGTTTAGTTGAGCCACGGTTGAGTGGGTAATGCAGTCCTGCACATCATGCTCTGCTAATTTCCCCCAGAACTGGTACACTCACTATTCCAGAGAAATGCTCTTAAGCTGGAAAATAAGCCAATGTTGAACCGTGTTTTTTCAAAGTTAAAGATGTTTACTTTCACTCAGATTTTTCTTGCTTCCCTCGTATTTATGCAAATTTGTTCATTTAAAAAATACTGGAAGCTTCAGTCTCCGCTCTGTGACCCAGTCACAAAACTTGTTTTTGCTTTCGGTCCCCAGAGAGCGTCTTGAAACGGGTAAAAAGAGTTTTAGATCCCCTGCTCATGCAACTTGGAACCTGCTGCAGGAGAGCCTGGGTCTGAGTGAGCTTGTCTCTTTAAATGTTTTTAAAAGCAGACTGAAGGCATTTGAGGAAGATGCATCAGCTTGTAATTGCTTTGACTGATGGCCTTTGTTCTGAAATTCATGATATGTTGCTTTTAGAATTCTGTGTTGTTTGTCTGTAACTTTGTTGGAACGTGCTGCTGACGATCTGGGCCAAGACACACTTGTAAAGGAGATTCTTAATCTCAATTCGGTTTTCCTGGTTAAATAAAGTTAAATAAATAAGATAAAAATGATTAAAGCTGCTGTTGGTAGTCACAGAGAGTAAACATCTGTTCAGAGAGAGGGACTTCAAATGTCAACACTATCCCTCCCATCCAGATTTGGTGTGCAGTCATGATAGTGCCTGACTCATAACCAATCGGAGGACTTAGTAGGGGCCGCCCCTTAACCAATCAGCAATTACATTGCTTGATACAAAGGCATTGGAAAATGCAGAGATTTCACAATAGTCTCACTGTATGCATGCCCCCCCCCCCTGCATAAACGAGAGTTGGGCCACCCCATTCCAAAAGCTCTCATCACGCCCCTGCACACAAAAGCCATATCTTTAAGAGCTACCTCAAATAACCTCAGCTTTCCATAAATACTTTGCTGGTACCCCTCTGAAGTGAGCCAGATCTAGTCCTTTGGGAGAGGGAGGGAGGGGGGGAGTGTGATGTGGGGCGGCTCCTCTCCTCCTCCCTCCTCCTCCTCCTCCTCCCCCTCCTCCTCCTCCCAGTCCGCCCAGCGGTGGACTCCGTCATTCTTCCTCCTCGTCCCTCACTTGTTGGATGTGTCAGGTTGAATCTCTGGGTCCCCGAGCTTCCTGCTGGTTGTTTGCCCTTTTGGAGTCCAGAGAAGACCCATCTCTCTCGCGCGTGAAGGTGAAAGCGTCTTTACGGGTTGCACGCGCGTAAAGGCACTTTCCCTGAATCCTCGTCCTGCTCGTCGTGTTTGTTTGAGTATCGTGACTATGCTACACGTTCTCGGTGTCTGCTGGTCTACGTCCCCGTCCCTCTGACCTCCAGTCTGCGGGTCCACACGGAGAGGGGGTTTGGTTTTCTTTGCGGTGCTGTGCGCCCTGGACTCTGGACTCTCTGGACTCTCTGGACTCTGGACTCTCTGGACTCTCATCCTTGGAGAAGTTCCGCAGCAGTCCGTCCCATGCACCTCCTCTGCTCCTCTGTCCTCCTCTCCTTCTCCTCCTCCTCCTGCTGTGATAAGGATGCTTGTGGTTTTTCATGGTCACACTCTCCAGGATTAGTGTGAGCTGAAGAAACGGACCATGTAACCAGACCAGGTATGTGCAAAACCCACATTTTCTTGTATTCGCTGAGAAAAACTAACATTTACATCCCTCTGACTCTGGATTGAAATATCAGAGTGGGTCGACTCAGAACCTTTTGCATGGAAGAGTCCCCAATATCCACTTGAAGTGATAAAAATGAAGTGGTTCACATTAAATTCCACTTTGAATTAATCACGAAATGTGCCTTTAAGGCAGGAAGTGACAGTGGAGCAGCTCAGCACGAGCTGGAGTCTTGGGGTTTTGCCATTTTGCTGCTACTGTGATCTCCTCCACTGAGTCAGTCTGGTTCTGGTGGCCTGCTGTGCTGCTGCATGGCATTTAGTTAAACAAGGGAAAAGGAAAGACAGCTCATTTCTAATTGAAAAGATGATGCACAAATTGAGTCAGTAACTGCTCAGGCTGCTGGCTGTTTTCCCTCTTTGGTTGCTTTTCTTAATGATATTCAGTCATGGAGCATTTTGGACAGAAAGAGGGCACGAGGTGAAGATCCTGAGGCTCTGCAAAGCACTCACACTGCTGGGGTTAGAAGGGTTCAGCTCCCACTGGGGCTCAGAGTTGGTTCAGTTTCAAGTGCGTCACCGTGTTTTACACTAAACACCTCTGAATGATGTCACAATATTTAATGTAGGGTTGCTTATATGAGAAGTTCAACGTTGAATAAACAAAGAAGTCTTGTTTTTATAGAACTAAGTCAAAATGATCTGTGGTGAGATCCAAAAGTTTAAAGGTTTAATCTGTAAGAAGCATTTCAGTCTGAGAGAAGGCAAATCTCTACTTTTAGCATGCAGTGATGATAAGTCACCCACAGTGGCGGTTCTGGGGAGGGGCCAACAGGGGCCAGTGCCCCTGTAAAACTGAACCTGGACCCCCCTTAGGCCCCCCCTCCACACCAAACAAATATTATACAATAAAAAAAGCTTTGGTATCGCGCCGATGTTACAGGGAGCACATGCGTGTGGCACTTGGTTCCAGTCCCTTAGAGCGCTAAGGGACTGATGTTGAGTGTAAACAGCCAAACAGCTGCTGTCAGTCTGCATGTTCATCTAGTACACAGTAGTATATATGTCTAGTATATAGGGATGCACTGATGTTTTGCCAGTTTGTTCTCAGCTGGTCCTTGCCCTTCTCAGTCTCTTTTGTCAGGGTTGAATGTGTCCCTCTGACAACACCCTTGGCCCCAGCCTGGCCCCCCAAGTAAAATTGGTCTAGAACCGCCACTGGTCACCCAGCGTCTTGATATAACCTGTGCACCTGAAGACTCATGTGGCTGTCTTTGCATCTGCTCGTCTGTCTCAAACACAACACATTCACAAAACAAACAATCAGTTGGACCATCCCTTCCCTCCATGCACATGGTGGCTAAAGAACTGAGCTTTGTGCAGCGTATTGATCCCCAACAGCCAGCAGCAGGTGCTGTGCTGCTCTGACCCATTTCTCTCAGAGGAAGCTGCAAAATGCAGCTTGACTAAAGAACTGTTGAGCAGCCTCCCTATATCCCCCCCATCTCAAACACACACACACACACACACACACACTTCCTAATTCCTCCACCTCCAGTGGCTGAAATACAGCAGGAAGTGGACTGATTTCCCTGAGGAGTCTGCAGTCAGGGCTGTCACAGCTAACACAGCAGCAACAGACAAATTGTATTTAATACACAGGTTGTGTAACAGTGGGCTGTGCCAAAGGTTCAAAACATTAGAATGGAAATTACAACTAGCTTGTAGTCAGTGCTAAGATATTATGTATCAGCCTCGCAGGCTGGGAGACTAAATATTTGATCAACCTCGGTTAATTTAGGAAACAGTTAGCCTGAGCAGCCTTATTAGCCCAGACAAATCCTCCTGGATCATCATTATCACAGCTGGGGACACTTTCATTTGCCTGATTTGATTATTTTGTGTTTTTGTGCCTCAGAAATGTTTGGATGATTGAACCCTTTTTGAACAGATGAAGCCTTTTTTTCAAACTCAAGTTGGACTCACTCCTCGTCTGGTGATGTGATCTCAGATGAAAAGGGACATATTGTTTTGTTCGGCAAATATTGGCAGCATTATCGCTCACTTGCGATCACATATGTTTTGGAAAAATTTACACTTTCATTCTGCAGAACACTAAAAACTGACCGTGTATAAACATCTGTGCTCTGAAAGTTTCAACCCTCGTTTCTACTTGATTACTAATTTCTCTGCAGAGGCGAGTCAACCGGAAGTCCATTCATTCCTACAGGAAACTCCATGATATCCAATGTGCCTTTGAAACTCCTCCTTTTTCTATTACAGTCCAGAATTCAAGGTTCAAGGTTCAAGGTTTCTTTATTATCCCCGGGGGGCAATTTGTCTTTCAGTCAGCGGTGACACAAACAAAACAGTACAACACTAACATCAAAACATTCAAACGGTAACAACAACAACAGTAACAACTGGAAACAACAGTTATGTGGCATTGTTAAGCAGACTAGCTGCTGTTGGTACAAAAGAGTTCCTCTTCCTATTCGTCCTGCTATTCGGCATCGCGAATCTTCGGCCTGAGGGAAGCCGGCGAAATTCAAGAAAAAGGGGATGGTATGGGTCAGCCACGATGGACCAGGCCTTGCTGAGGGTCCTGGCTCGGTGGAGGCTTGACATGTCAGGCAGGGGTGTGCCCGCAACCCTGCTGCATATCTTGACTATGGCCTGCAGTCTGTTTTTGTTTTTTAGACTCGTTGACCCATACCAAGACACCATTGAAAAGGTTAAAAGCGATTCAATAAAACAGGAACCTCAAGTAGGTTAAAGGTAGGGCTAGTCACGGAAAACTAGCATGAATTTGAATGTAGCATTTCCTCAGGATTCCGTCTAACGAAAGTTAAAAACACAAACAAACATGAAATGTATGCTTTGCAGGAGGCGGGCAGAACGGCAGGATGGGATTTGATTGGTTTCACAATTTGGCTCCAGATGACAGGGATTGGTTCGTGTTTTCCCAGGTTTACTCCGGCTGTAGAAAGCAGCTTTTTTTTAACCTCTTTTCAGGAACACATTATGTATTGATCGCCATCGGGACATAAAGATCATTTTAACCAGTATAACAAAAAGTGGATCTAAATCTGATTACTAACCCCAGCTTTGTGGACAAGACAGCTGGAGAGAGACAGGAAATGTGGGGAGCAGAGAGCACGAGCAAAACATGCAGCAAATGGTCGAGACCAGGAGTTGAACCTGCGACCGCTTCAGCAAGGACTACAGCCTCCGTATATGGGGAGCATGTTTAGACCACTAGGCCAACAGCGCCCCTCAGATTGTGAGGTTAATGTGTGTTGGAGTGATCCCAGGATGAGTCTGCTGGCTGCTCTGAACGGCTTGTTCAAAAGGTCACATGAGAATTACATGAGAGGGGCATTAGACATGCGCAATTCATGACATCACAGATTGGTAAATCTCCTTTAAAGGTCGTAAGAAACGTAACACCAGACAGAAACATCCCACTCATGACAACCTTGTAGCAAGGCAACAGTAGAGTGTTTGGTTCTGGTGTGCTGGGCGGGGCCTTAAAGAGACAGTACCTGAAATTACACCTTTCAAGACACCAGCCTGAGATAACTAGAGAATTGTTTTGAGCTGTAAATAATGTAAAGCTACAACAGAGCTATCAGAAGGACAATATAAAGCCTGAGATTGAGCAAAATCTCTCTCTCAATGTGCTAACTTGGCTAACTAACACACTGCTATCTGGCTACCAAGCTATTTCCTTAAATTGAGTTCCCCATGTTTGTTGTAAGGCAAATTTGTATGACTAAAAGGAACTTTTTCATTTAGTTTTTAGACATCATGAACCTGAGTAATGTTATTCTGCTCCCAAAGCGCATAGTCCAATCCGCTATATGGTGAAAAACTGTTAAAAGTAGCCTCTCTCACATTGTTACAGGTGGTTTCTATCCAACCATAAAGACATGTAGTTCTTTGCATCGAACACTAGAGGGAATTGCATGTATAGTTACAGATCTCTTCATGGATTAATGTTCCTCTGACATTTCAAAGTATTTAAAGCTCCTTTTAGTAATCTTTGCTTTGTGTGCACTTTGGCGCCCCCTGTGGACAAAGCAGTGCCTTTTATCTCTTTGCTGATTTAGACCTGTACATGTTCTCAGTGGCCACGGTTACATGATGTTTTTTAATTCTGAATTAATAATTCCGAATTAAATAATTCCGAATTAAAGTTTTCTTCTTCGTGTTTACATGGAAATAGTAATTCCGAATTGAGGTTTACATGGGAAACACGTTTAATTGTTTTTATTTAATTCCTCTTAACGTCTGGGGGTTGGGAAGGGTTCTGATTGGACAGGGGCGGGCGTGACGTATTTACGTTTACCGGTAGAAAACAGACTCCAGTTCCTGCTTCTTTCATTTTCGGTTACAACATGGAAGACCACACAATAAGTTCAAATTTCGCTTTGATTTTGACTATAGTTGTTAAAAAGCAGCTCGACACAAACGTACTGCTTCACTTTCGTCAGCTGAGGAGGAGAAGAGAGATAGACGACCGGAGAAGGGAGGCGGAAGACCGGACTGTGGCGATTCAAAGCCGGTTAGTGCAACGGCTGCTCTACCTCAGCCTGAAGTATGAGCCCGCTAGCGCGGAGTATGTGCGTCATCGCGACAGGACAAGTGAACGAGCATGCTCAGAACGACCGGAATTAATTTACAGCGGAATGAACGTATACATGATCGAGGTATTATTCAATTCGGATTTAAAATCAGAATAAACCAGATACTTACATCGGATTTAAGTTTAATTCGGGATTATCATTTTCATTCAGAATTAGGTGTTTACATGGTCATTTTAAATCTTTTTAAAGAGGATTTAATCTTAATTCGGAATTAAAGAGGAATTAAAAGTCTCATGTAAACGTAGCCAATGTGCATCTTTGCCTCTGTTAGCATGCAGCTAAAGGCTGATTTATACTTCTGCGTCGAATCGACGGCGTAACCTACGCCGTAGGTCCGCGTAGCTCCCGTACCTACGCAGAGGCCTACGCACGTAGCTGACGTGCACCTCCTCCAAAATGTAACTACGCGTAGAGCCGACGCGGACCGCAAGCTCTGTGATTGGTCCGCTCGACGGCTTTGTCTTTCCCGCATTCACAGCACTTCCGGGGTCCCGGACATCGGCCACACATCGGCCGTGTATTTCATCTCCTCCTCTCTATTCTTCATGTAATCATGTCTGTATGATAAACAGCAACATGTATCAGCTGTAGATTAACATAACACGCTCTGAATCGATGTGGAAAAGTAAACAGAGATCGTAGCAGGACCGGAAGCAGGCGACCGGCTATCAGAGAGACCGCACTGCCCTCAGGCGTTTCGGCGGAGAATTGCTGCGCGACACAGACACACCGACGCAGAAGTATGTGGGGCTCATGTCCGCGTCAGCCCCTGCTGCGTAGGGCGACGCAGAAGTATAAATCAGCCTTAATAGCACCTACACCCTGGCAGTAGTTTCAGACATCAAGAATAACTTAGCATGAACAGTGAACGCATGAACGCTGATGCTCTTGTTTGCTTTCATAGGTGTTAAAGAGGCATCAGTTTTTATTGCAGTCTGTTTTAGAATTAATTAAAATCTCTTCACAGGAGCTTTAGGTCTTGGCCGGGCAACAAAAACAACATTAAAGATTCTTAAAGTGAGGAGAGTCGTAGTTTTGGATATGTGGTTCAATTTTGCAATATGGTGTGACGGACAATCTTGCATCTTTTAATACCCACAAAAGATATAAGCATGGATGTAAGAAATCGAGTGGGTCTGTTGTATTTATTATAAGAATAATCCTAACATCCTAACTTGCTCTGGCTTTTGTGCCTTCGAGATAAGCATTTTTTAAAACCAAAGTCGAGGCACAGTTAGTTTAAAAAAGGCATGTGAGTCATAATTTCCCCGTCTCTTGCTCGCTGAATGCAGACTTCTATACTCCCTCTACCTTTGGTTGTAAAGTCATGTCTTTCCTCCTCATGCCACCACTCAGCTCGGTGTATTTTTCTGGGACAACATCCCCAGAAAAGTGTTTTAAGTTGGGGAGAGTAGTTTGTGTGTGTTGGCTTTGGGTTGGAGTTGGGGTAGGCGGGGAGGGTCTTAATCTACCCGGGGAAAGTGTTTCAGTGTTTCAGGAGTGGTGTAGTGAATTATTAAAGAGCCCTGACGGGTTCCCTAGCTGCTGGATGCGTATTTCTTCCCATACAGCTGCGGGTTGAGTGTGGTGTAGTTACACTTTAAAGGTGAGACGAGCTGTGTCCAAACTGCTCTGCAGCATCAGCAGGACATAAAAAGTTACTCTGGTATCAGTCGCATCACCTCGTCCTGAGGTCTGCCTCGACAAAGCAGCTGTGGAGTTAAAATTAGAAGAGATTTGAATCTTCAGGAGGAAGATACCTTATCGACATCTTTTATCTGTGGATGTTTTAAACACAGAAAGAGGAATTCATCTGTTCCAGTTGAATTTTCATGCAGAAAGTCTCCCTTCTTTAAACTTCGGTGCATTTTATTTTGGTTTTAAAGCTCAGTGTTTGGCTGAGTCTGGCAGAAGGGACAAGAGTAGTAGCTCTTAATACATCTTTAATCTATACTTGACTTTAAACCAAATAGTTGGAGATGTAGAGAGACAGACTTGTACTGGAGGATTTGTTGTTACAACTTGGGCAATTAATTATAGATAAACGATGCAACTATAAAATCGACTTAAAGGCAACAACAAGAAGATCCTCTTGTCCTCATGAACCCTTCTGAGCTCAACCTGGATCCTGTTGCTTTGCTCATTAGCACTAACTGCTCACAGATCTGTCTTCATATTAATTGTTTGAACATAAAAACACTTCAGGGACAGTTGTTCTTTTTATCGTCCATCAGAATTGAAAAGTTCCCCTCTGCTCCTGTCCTCTTGAAAGTGGGTTTATGACACCTGACAGTCCACATTGTAATGAAAGTTTTAGGTGTATTAATTTTAGTTTATCACCTACTTTTGTGATGGATGAATTTGGCAAAAAAGACAGTTTAAGGTTGTCATTCATTCAAACCACCATCCTGATATCTCCATCAGCTGTTTCTGTAACTATCTACTATAGATTTCTGAGGAGATTTATTTTAAAGGTACAGTGTGCAATGGAGAATGGAATTGTCCAAAATGGTTTGGTATCCTGAGGCATTCAAAGTTCCTTTCACTGGAACTAAGGGGCCAAGCCCAGCTCCTGAAAAACAACCCCACACCATAATTCCTCCTCCACCAAATTTCACACTTGGCACAATGCAGTCCGAAATGTACCGTTCTCCTGGCAACCTCCAAACCCAGACTTGTCCATCAGATTGCCAGATGGAAAAGCGTGATTCATCACTCCAGAGAACGCGTCTCCACTGCTCTATTGTCCAGTGGCGGCGTGCTTTACACCACTGCATCAATGCTTTGCATTGCACTTGGTGATGTATGGCTTGGATGCAGCTGCTCGGCCATGGAAACCCATTCCATGAAGCTCTCTGCGTACTGTACTTGGGCTAATCTGAAGGCCACATGAAGTTTGGAGCTCTGTAGCAATTGACTGTGCAGAAAGTCGGCGACCTCTTTGCACTATGCGCCTCAGCATCCACTGACCCCTCTCCATCAGTTTACATGGCCTACCACTTCGTGGCTGAGTTGCTGTTGTTCCCAAACTCTTCCATATTCTTATAATAAAGCTGACAGTTGACTGTGGAATATTTAGGTGCGAGGAAATTTCACGACTGGATTTGTTGCACAGGTGGCATCCTATGACAGTTCCACGCTGGAATTCACTGAGCTCCTGAGAGCGGCCCATTCTTTCACAAATGTTTGTAAAAACAGTCTGCATGCCTAAGTGCTTGATTTTATACACCTGTGGCCAGGCCAGGTGATTAGGACACCTGATTCTGATCATTTGGATGGGTGAGCGAATAATTTTGGTAATATAGTGGAGGTTCGTGCCACAAACATACTATGCGTCAAGTGAGTTCAGAGCACCTGGCCTTGACCAAGCCCAAGGAACTGTTTTATAAAGAGGTTTTACTGCTTGGAATATGCTTCCCATCGCAAACAGAAAACAACATTTATTTTAAAAAAGTCATCAAAAGATTTGTTTTAAGCTTTTTAAGTAGATTTAATTATTACCTGTTGTGATCTTTTGACTGTTTCTGTATTCTTTTGCATTATTTTATATTTCTCTTTTTGAAAATACTATTTATTGCAAACTCCACTTC
Source organism: Notolabrus celidotus (assembly GCF_009762535.1). NCBI lineage: Eukaryota > Metazoa > Chordata > Actinopteri > Labriformes > Labridae > Notolabrus > Notolabrus celidotus. Next base: position 4,531,318 of record NC_048273.1, on the reverse strand, counting down.
AATGTTTAAATTTTTTAATAGGTGATAATAATACAAAACAGCTTTTCTGTGTGCTGTTTATTGAAACAGATCTTTGTTTAATTATTTCACACCTTTCCTTCCTGCTTGTGCAGTAAATATCCTTCTCTGATGATTTAATCTCCTTATTGCTGAGCACACACAAAAAAAAACAGCTACCTGTTCTTAAAGTTAGAACAACATTGTTTCCTGTTTCCCTGGAGTGACAGGAAAGTAAAACTTTGTCCTTCAAAATATCAAAGTGAGGAAGAGGGGTGAATATTGTGTTTATATATAGTCTGCATGATTTGGTCTGTACTTAGTTTTGTAGCCGTATTAGAGTCACATAATTTACTGAACTACAGCTTTACCACCAGGAGATGCAGTGACCCTGTTTTCCTTTAATTATGAGCAGGTCTTATTTCTTTGCGGATTTTTTAGTGGCTGGGATCACAGCTCATGGCTCGCACACTGTGCAGCATGTGAGTGTGTGTGTGTGAGTGTGTGTGGTGTGTGGACGTGAGTGCAGCTCTGAAGCACAGCCAGGCTGGGTGAGGAAGAGGCCAGGCAGAGAGGAAGGCTTGTTGGCAGAGCCGCAGGCCTCTGGAAGAGAAATGCTGTTATCTGCTAACGTAGCTCTACTGCTGCTGGCTGCTGTATCTGTGGTGACTCATCAAAATCACATACACACACACACACACATATACACACGCGCACACACACACACAGGCTCATGCACATACAGACAGACACACTTACAGTGACACTAACAGACATAATCAGACTGACAAACATAAGCTCCGACAAAATACTGACAAAATACCCGTTGACGTTTACAAACTCACACGGTTAAACACCCGCCTTGACACACACACACATGACTCCTTAACACTCAAGAACACACACAGACACTGAAACCTACCAACCACACTATATACAATTCTGCCTTTATGGCAGAGACACATTTACACATTTTAACCCCCCAAAAAGTGCATCATTCTGAGGCAGCTAGCTTAGCTTTTGGTGCTGTTTTGCATGACTTTGTAAGTGTTTTTTGCGTCTTTGAAGATCTCTCTTGTGATTTATGATTAAACTTTATTGTGTTGCATGTCTTTGTAGTTCTTAATCAATCAATCAATCAATCAATCAATCAATCAATCAATCAATCAATCAGTCAATCAGTCAATCAATCAGTCAATCAATGTTTATCTATAAAGCGCTGAATCACAACAAATGTTCTCCTCAGACTCTTTCCAAACAGAGCAGGTCTAGACCGTACTCTATGTTCTATTATTAACAAAGACCCAACATCAAGACAGGATCAGATCCAGTCCCATCTTACAGACAGGACTCAGTCTGATCTCATCTTAATCCACCATGAGCAGAGCACTTTGCAGCATTTAGCAAGTTACAGTGACAAGGACAAACTTCCTTTACCAGGCAGAAACCTCCAGCAGGACCAGACTCATGTTAGACACACATCTGCTGAGACCGAGTTGAAGAGAGGGATAGAGAGAGATGAAGAGAGAGAGAGATGATAGAGGTGAGACGGATAGTAGTAGTTGTAGCAGCTGGAGTCTGGCACGTCCACAGCAGCAAAGATCCAGAGGAACCTACGAGGCAAGGGAGCTCAGGGACTCCAGAAAGGTCTATGGTTAGTAACTTTAATGGGACAGGGAGAGTTAAAGTAAGAGACAGGCAGAGAGAGGAGAGAGAGGGAAAGACAGGATCCTAGTGTGTTAGTCTAAGCCTATAGCAGCTTAACTAAGAGCTGGTCCAAGCCTGATCCAGCTCTAACTTTAAGCTTTATCAAACGTCTCTTTGTAGCTGATCTAGTCTCCTTGTATTTTTACTCTTCTTTGTGTTTTTTTTCTATCTCTTTATAATTGCTTCACGTCTCTTTTCATTTTTATTGACCTCTCACCACAGATTGTAACGACTCCTGGCTTGGACTCATTAGTAATCCATCCTTGCCTCCCATGACCCTCATGCCCTTAATTTAACCGTCTTTTCTACTTAAAATCAAACCTCCTGTTTTGAGTCGAAGCTTATCCCACAGAGGAAACACTCCTCTCTCCCCGGTGATGCAGGGACCTCCTGATTTTTGTTTTAAAGCTTGCTCTTTCCTTTGATGTCACTACCCACCAACTCCCCAACTGTGTTTTATTCATCACAATCTGAAATGTAGAACCGATTCCTGTAGAAGCTCTCTTACGCAAGAATTGCTTGAAGCTCAAATTCAAACATTTACACTTTCAAGAAGCAGCTGTGCTTAATTCTCTCTCACAGAGCGAGCCATCACACAGTCCACGGATTGCCAAAGCAATGAATATAAAGGCGGAAAAGGTTAGAGGTCACAGGACACAGGTGATAGTCCTGTGAGCTGAGGTGGAGGTGGAAGATTTATAGTAACATATATATTTGGTATGAATAAAACCTTGTGATTCAGCTCAGATTAATATGCTTTTCCCCCAAAGGGACTCCTACAATGAAAATAAATGTCATGACATTAATTTAATTTGTAAGTTTGGCTAAAATACTCTCAATTTACTGCTTTAATCAAACAACAAGATTATAAACAGTTGGACAAAACACTTGGATAAAGTGAAACTCCAAAGAACAGTAAGCTTTAGGAAACCTTTACACACAAATCAACTATTCACATTAACTTTCATCATATCAGAGAGGTTACTTCAGAGTTTTTAATCCATGTACATCTTCAATTTAAAATACATGATGCTTAGAGGTACCCTTGTTGTGCATGTCAGTGCTGTGTGTTGTAGTACAAGTCCCGGACTTAGACTCAAGTCTGACTACAATCCAGATTTTCAGGACTCTTCACTCAACTTGGACTCGTGCACCAAAGACTTGGACTTAGACTTGAATGTGAGCATTTACTGGATTAGGACTCAGAAGATATCGAGTTGGACTGGACACATTTGGTGAAAAACGTTTAAGTAGTTTATTTAGTTGAGCGAGATTTGACATTATTTTATTTATTTTAAACTGTTTTTAATTATTTGTCTACTCAGTTATATTTTTATATTTTTAGTGCATTTATTTTATCTTCAACTTGTATCCTTATTTTTTTGTATGTATTTATTTTAACTATTTATTTTCTCATTATTTTGATGCTTTGACTTATTTTTAATGACATATATTTTATTGTTGTTGGTATACGTTAGTAGTTTTTACTTCAAAATCCATTTCTGTTTTTCAATATGTAGCATGCCTTGCCTATATTTATATCTGCTTCTTTCTTGTTTTCAATCAGTGTGAAGCAGTATGGATTGCATTTGATTTGTATGAAAGGCGCTGTATATATAAAGCTTGATTGATTGATACATGATCAATTGTATGTGAGTTCAAGCAAGAGCTCCTGGATGCCACTACTTGCAGGTTTTGCTTTAATCTCTGGTAGAATGACTCTGTTCTGAGAGCTCCCCTCCCTTCCACGTGCATATGTGGAATGGCAAAGCCTAACATTGGACCTCTACCAGATCTGTGTCCGGTCCGTCTTTGATCCACTGCGGTCCAGCTCTGTGCTCTCTCGTCCCTGCGTTTTTAGAATGTAGCACAGAGCAGGACCGCCAGACAGCTGGAGTTACAAGACCGAGGTTTCCCCATGGTAATCACTGAATCAAGGATTCTCCTCCTCCTCCTCTCCTCATCCATGTTGTCTTTCTGGTCCTCTGAAAACCTCTGACCTGTTGACTCCAGGCCTGGCTCCGCTCATCATGACTTTGGTTTGTTGTTGTAGTTAAGTGAAATACGATCTGGTGATAACACAGAGTGTTTTATTCTGAAAATTAACTGGATGTTTTCATTTTGTTTTGGTGAAACCTGACTTCCTGTCCCGCTCCATCTGCTCTGTTGAGATTGATGCGTCGTGCTCCAGCATCCAAAATACCAAAATAGAAGTCTTGTGTATCTGATCCGGAGGACTCCGACTTGCCGGATCAGAGACGCAGCCAGAACACAATGAAGCGCATCCAGTGGAAGTTAACACATTGACTAGAATAGAAACCTATTTGGCGGTGAGGCAGGGAGAGCACACTTCCCCACCTTTCATGTGCATACATGAAAAGCCAAGGCAGGGGGAGCAGCAGCAAAGACCTCTCGGTACAGAACAGAGCGAGCATCAGTGACAATACATGTGACACTGGTAAAATTACACAGAGTATAATGGAGGCTTATAGAAGAGGAAGCAGGAAGTAGTTTTAATAGAACGCTACTTTTGACAACTGTGAATAGGATGCAGAGAAGGTAATAGGCTGAGCTGTCAACTGATATGTGCTGGTGTTAATATGAGCCAATGTACTGAGGACTGAGCTTTACTTTGTGGCCTGCCTGAACTAACACTATGCTCAATTATTAATAATGAGGACTCAAGCAATGGGGACTTGACTCATACTCAGCTCAGATTCTCCTTTGAGGACGGAAGGTTTGGTGACTCTACAGCTCTACTCCACGTGCATGTACTGATACTCTGAGGATGAAATGGATTCATGGTACATTTTCATTATTGACATCTCCAGAACCTTCACTGATGCACTTTTTTTAGTACAGTGGGTTTTTGCATAAGTTATCTGAAATCATTAGCAGGCCATCCATGCATAAAGACAGGAGATGTGAGTCGCTGTTTGTCTTGGGAGCGTTTCCCCTTGTGTGTGTGCTGCCTGGCTGTTTGCAGGATGGCACAGTGGATTCAGTTACAGTACTACAGTCCTTTAAGCTGAAGGTCATGGGTTTAGTTTTTTTTGCACAGCTGTGTGTTGAAATGGCCTTGAGCAGCACTCTGAAATTTGCACCTACTCAATCAATGTAGGGCTTGCGGCCAAGCGTGTGGCTTTCAGGCCAGTTTATGTCTAATTTATCCATTTTGACAGTTGTGGGAAAAAGCCTGGTGGTGTTTAAAGGTTGACAAATGTTTCATGTTGGCTTTACAGACTCTGGTGACAGTCTGGTCAAGGTTGACATGTTTTATATTTCAAGCTCATTCATCAAAATGGCTCAAACGGGAACTACATGACATGTCATGGCCACACCTCTGCAGATCCTTGGGTGTCACTTTTGCCTCAGATAAATGTTGGAAAGCTGGAATTGCTTGCATGAATGTGAGCTTTGTGGAACCTAATGAATCAAAGTCATTGAAATAATGAAATAAGTAAACCTGCAACGATCACCAAGCAGACTGACCAAATAAAGCTTAATTTATCTTAACTCTATATATTTAGAATCACCATGAGTCAGTAGACCCAGTGATGTCTTAAATAACCACCCTTTATTAAGTGCAAGAGCTTAGCTAGGCTAATATTAAAGGTGACATATCACGCTTTTTTCATCAATATATATTGGTCTAAGAGGTCCCCAAAACATGTCTTTAAAGTTTATGCTCTGCCTGAAAAGTCCTCTTCTTCAGTCCTCCTCAGAACACTCTGTTTTCCCTCTGACCACGCCCCCTCAGGAAGTGGATGTGCCTCGGCTGTCCAGCACGTTGATCTAATGTTTACATGTTGGCTGAATATACACGGCTGCTCAGAGATCACGTTACTTCAACCCTCTGAATCTGATCCTGACGGAGAGGCGCCTGCAGCAGGACCTTTCTGAAGGATTGGTCACAGATTTAGTGTTTCTTGTTGTTTTATTTATCAGTATGTAGACGTGTGTCTTGGTACACAGCTACGAACATGTAGCTATGTGGCTATGCTAACTAGCGCTAGCACTTATCCATGATAAATAAAAATCATCCACTAGATCTTCAAATCTGCAGACGTGGGGAGTAAAACCGACCTTTGTGTTTATTAAGACAGCCTACAACTAGCATGCCTCCCTCCTAAGCTCCTTGTTAGCACACATTTGTGCAGGGAATGAAAAACGGAGGAGGGGATTCAGTATTATTTTATACAGTCTATGGGCTGAACAAGCTCCGAGCTCTGACTCCGTGACAGACCGGATATTGTTGTTACGTAACAAAAACACGGAAGTCTGAAACGGCTCGTTTCACACACATTTACAGAAAGGTGGAGAAATCAAAACAGGGGCAGAATGGATTTTTTTCATTCTCGGGGGGTTTGTAGACAGGGACACATATTTCAGGTAAAGAACCAATAAAAAGTCAATTTTGCATGATATGTCACCTTTAAGTAGCCAACAGCAGTCTGATGCTGCAATGGTTGAAAGCTACTCCAGCAGCTATCCCTTCAAGCTAGCTCCCCTGCCGAAAAAACATTCACCAGCTGCATTTTTATGGTAAAGGTTGAGATTTATATTCGTATATTGCCTTTGAACTACTGGAGAAAAAAATTGTTTCTCTCAAACTAAATCTCCAGCAGACTTAAACTAGCTTGCATGAACTAGCTAGCTAGCCAGTTAGCTTAAAGCCGATCCCTTGCTTTCCCAGGAGGTAAAGCAAATCACAAATGAACAGTTACCAGACATAAAAAAATGAAATTGAAATGAAATAATAAAATAATATTCTGAGCTGTACACTCAAAAAACTCAACTAGGGCATGTGTTTGATTAGCAAACTAGACATGTGTTAGTATTAAATGAATATGTTGTGTTTATGTTCATTAAATAATTTGTTCGTGTTTGTTGGACGTGACTCAAAGGAAATTCGGTTTAATTCATGTCATTAATGTCAATCCAATGAGAATGAGGTACATCCAAACAACACTCTGATACGGTTAACTACTGCGCATGCTCCACGCCCACCTGATGCGGAAACAGTTTGAATTGCGCGCAATTAGGAGCCGACATTTTACATCCTCCCACCGAATCGTTTGTCATCCTCGCTAATAAGGGTAAGTAATTCAAATATATCTACATTAATGTATTTAGTGATATGGTATCAGTGATAAATAATACTGTAGTTATTAGATATTTATGAGAGATTTCTCCGTTATGTTTTGTCACTCATGTTTCTCGCAGTTAGCTAACACTTGGTCAACTTCACAAGAAAGTTAGCTGGGTTTTCTTCATTTACATCCCGGTTAACGTTACTATCATTAATATCTCTCAAAAAAGCTTTTTTGTGCACGTAAAAACTTCAGTCACTGAGCCGCTGTGCAGAAAAAAAAAACCGTCTCTGCAATGAGAGAGAGACACGGTGAGTGAGGGAAATTCCGGCAGACCTCCGTGATTTTACTCTGCTGTATGGGGCCGACTCTTATGTTTAAAAAGCGCCCGTCGTCCTGTTGATAACAGCTGTGAGGGTTTATTTTTGTATTTATATAACAGCATGCAGGGTGTGCAACCCTCTCTCCAGCCTGTCAGCACACCTGAAGCACTCGCGCACCTGCAGCCAGGATGAAGCAACACAAAACCCGCTAAACGGCACCTTCCGCAGGGCTGCGTGGAGATGTATGTGTGTGTGTGTGTGTGTGTGTGTGTGTGTGTGTTTATTTGTGCTTAACAAAGTAAGTAACGTAAAACAATCAGAAAAGAAAGTTTTATTCCTCAGTTTAATTTGTCCTGTCTAGCGCGACTAACCCTCCAGTCACTCTGTAACGTTACCTCGCTCGACCATGTCTCTCTCCCTCAGTTAAACCGGAGAGGAGGGTCCGACATTGAATGCTGTGTGTTTATAAACACCAAGCTACAAGACGACAGACTCTACATATAAATTAAAAACGTAAAGTGAGCGGTGTTAACTTTAACTTCAGACAGTGCACAGAAATAAGGGTCTTTACACAGACACATCGCTGTGTGTTTGTGAGAGAGGGAAAAAAGAGAGAGAGTATCAGTGCGCTGCAAACAGCCCTGTATGGTAGTTAATCTATTACGGATGGCGTCATTCTTTCAAACGGATAAAATTAAAAAAATGGGTGGCAAAATATACTTTGGCAGCTGTTACTAAACCTGGGGGATGTTTTTTTTATTAACAATAGAAATATTACATCCATTGTAACTTTTTTCCTTTTTTTTCTCTTTACCAGAAATACATCTCAAGAAGCAGTGTCCCCATTCTCTCATATTTGTGTGTGGCCCTAGACAATTTATGGTGAGTTTATATTTTTTGTTATATTGTTTATCTGTTACCATATATAGACCTAATTACACAGCTGAGGTTTAATGGTTTTGCTCAAATGCGGTGTGTTTTTACTATACATGGCTAATAGCTTTTATCGTTGGCTAATGCATTTATTCTTCTTTTTTTTTCAGTGACGTGTATGTGGCAGTGCAGTCAATGTGTCGCTAGAGAGAGTAGTAGGTACAAGTTACTTAAACATTATAAACTACATCATCATTATGGAAGAGGCCAACATTATTCGTGCATATATGTAAATTGTCCATGCACAAGTCGTAAAATTATGCTTCGTAGCTGGGCTGCAATTTATGATCATTTTTTGTCAATGTATTTATTATTTTTTAATTCATGAAATTACAAAATGCAAGACAATAATTAAAAGACAGGAGATCATACAATTTGAGAAGCTAGGACCAGAGAATGTTCAAAATTTTGCTTGATAATTTAATTGAATGATTTAAAACATTTAAAATATATATTTTAAGTTTGATTAAAATTCATAAATCTCAGCACTAAATAGAATCTACTGTAATTTCTAGTTTATTATATACTAGAAATTACACTAGATTCTCTTTAGTGCTGATATTCTTAAAAACAAAGTACGCACACACACACACACACACGGGGATGTCACGAGAACCGATACTTCGGTACCAAGTTGATGCCATTAGCTGTTAGCAGCCAGTGGTAGCAGTCCTGCTTGGCTTTAAAATGGAGCTTACAGCTAAGATTAACAGAGGTTGCATTGAGTTACATTATTATGAGTTCAAGCAGTAAAAATTAGTATTGGGCGAAGGTAAATGATAACATCATGATGTGTTAAAATGTAATCTTTTATTCATTTTTGGAGATAAATTTGAATAAATACAGTTATTTGAAGGAGATGTTTTTAAAGTAATATAAAGTGGCTGTTAGATTTTCAATTCATGTTAAGTTACATTAACAAAGTATCCAAAGTGTTTATTGTTTTGATGTTTACCAAGGTATTGAATTGGGTATCAAGTATTGTTGAATTTCACTGATATTGGTATCAACTACTAAATTTTGTGACATCCCTGATATATACTTGTCTAATTATAAATTAGTATGTGCTTCTTAAGTGCTCCTGAGTTTTTTTTGTTGTGAAATATTCAACTAGTGTTCTTTTTCTTTTATTAAGGTCTGGACAATGACGCAGCCCATAAGACTGAGAATCATCCTTGGTGAAAATGATGCGAGGAAGCTTATTCTGCCAGCAGGGATACCAGACTCCATAGAGGAATTGTGCCAGACAATAAAGACGAGTTTTGGATTGCAACAAGATTTTCGGCTTCAGAATCAGGATGCTGATTTTGGAAATGAGTTCATCAACCTTTCCGTGATCTCCGAAGTAGTTGACAAAGCAACCATTAAGGTGATCTTTTTGCAAAGTTTTACTGAAGATGATGCAGTGATAGGTCAAGCAGCCCAGGGCCTAACATATTCCTCATCAGTCTCCTCGGTTGACACAGATGAGACAGAGCCTGTTTCTTCAGATTCGTCCTCATCTTCAAGGCAGTGGGTTTGGCCAAGTGTTTTCCCAGTCCCTTCTTTCAGCTATGATGCTGAACTGCAACTTGAAAAGGCCAATGCTGAGTACAATGCCAGTGGAATCCGCTTGAGCCCCTCACCAAAACTGAAGTCTGCCATTTTGCAAAGACTGTCAGAAGAAATTATTAAATTCAAAGCCTACCCAACTGACCTTGATCTAAATGATGTTGCAGAAGCCCTTGTGAAAAAGCATCCTTGCCTGTGGGAGCAGGGATCCTTTAATGGCTGTTATGGGTGGAAGATTAGCCTTAAGTATAAAATGGCCAACTTCCGGACAACTCTAAGAGGCCTCGGATGTGCTGAGGTGACAATAAATTCTCTGAAGAACAAGCCCAAAGACAGATGTGTTCCAGCAATGAATGTGAAAAAGCCCAGAAGGGCAGAAGTCAATTATTGTCCACCGCATCCAAAAGGAGAAACTGATGAGAGTCTGGAAAAGGAGAGAATTTCCCTGCTTTCAGAGATTACAAAGAGAAACAATGACCATATAGTGACTGAGAAAATGGACACGACTTTCTCATACCGAAGGCAAGAGGTTCTTCAAGGACAGCCCTTGGTTGCAGACTTCAAAAGCAGATGGCCAGCTCTGTTCAGTGGGAAAGAGGTGCGTGTCCCATATGTGCTGACGTTTTTTGTATGCCCCTAGAGTGTGCACACATACAAGAACAGGAAGATAACGACAAATCAAATATAGAAGTGTTGACTCAATACAAAGATATGGTTATGGTGATATTTAGTAGAACTTTTCTCCACACTGTTATTGCTAATGCAGTGATCAAACGGCTAGTAATTAATTTTTGTCCTACCTGTGTATATTGTTGTGATGTTCTAATAAGCTGAGTAACAAGTGCATTGTTACATTTTTCCAGATTGATAAGGAGTTCCTGCGCATCTCAACTGTACCTCTAATATCTACATTCTTTGCTGAGCTGGACCAGTACTCGCCACGCTTGATGGCGATCTTTCAAAAAAAAGGTGGGGTGGCTGGAAGAAAAATAAGACAGATCATGGTGGCCATCTCAAAGGTTGGTATTAAAATGTTTGTGTGTCATATTGTGTCAGATTTTGTTGAGATTTCGAACAGATGTTGAGTACTTGCATTTTGGGTTCCTGAGACTAAAGTATTGTCTGCCACACAATAACTATACTCAACACTTAGGATTAATCAAACTTGCATTCAAGACTATCTTTTGTCAAACGGAATAGTCAGAATGTTTTTTTGTTGTTGTTTGTTTCAGGATGACACGATACATACAAGACGAGCATGCATCCTCAAGTCCTTGTGCATCTACTTGAACGAAGACCACGAGAAACTTGTGAAGGAGTACTTGGTGAGTTACTTTTGAAATACAGTCACATAAACATATTTATTTGCTTAAAGGGAAAATAGTACTTGGGTGGAATGAACCTTTAAAACTATAAATCATTAGACAGAAAGTAGTGTTTGGGCGGAATGAACCTTTAAAACTGTAAGCAACAGAGAATCTGTGGTTATTTTATTTTAATATTGACACATTTATACCAGATAAAAAAAAAAAATCAAATACACAAATCATTTGTGTGGGAGCTGTGCAGTTTGATATTGGAATATTTCAGAGAGAGAGAGAGAGACACTTTATTTCTTCATATTATACTGTCAATTGTAAACTATTGTTATATTTTACTTCATAGGCCACAGACAACGAGGCCAAAACTACCATGGAGCAAACAGTGATGGGAGTCTACGTCATTGAGAAGGAGGGTGCTGAACCTGGAGATGACCCAGAGGATGTTGGTGTACTGGTTGAAGGTGTGGAGGTCCTCCATGGCTTGGGGAGCATTGCAATGGCTTGTGCGCTCTTATTTGGACTCATATACTGTTTGAACCTGAGCTACCCACCAGAGCTCAAGTGCACGTTTGAGGTCCTGCAGAAGATTCTGCTGAAGCTAGATGGCCAGAGGTTGTCCTCAAAGGTACAATTTCTGAAAAACAAGCTTCTGGAGTGATTCAAGGCTGAGAAAGTCGTAAAAAGACAGAAGGAATGCACATATCTTGATTTAATGCAGATTATTTTAGTGGCAAGTTCATTCTACATGCTTCTTTGTTAAAACATTTTGAATGTGCACCAGGACAATTTTATTTACAAATATTTTTTGTTTTTATCAAAACATAGCAAAAAGATTGTGAGAAATATTACAGTAATCTTTCACTACTTCTGATTTATTTTGCTGCAATGCACGTGCAGATTTTCTTTGGTTTTAACTCTAATAATTCACTGTTTAAAAGTGTTCAAAAAACAGCCGTTTTTTAGCAGTCCTGCTTGGCTTTAAAATGGAGCTAACTGCTAACATTAACAGAGGTTGCATTGAGTTACATTATTATGCGTTCAAGTAGTAAAAATGAGTATTGGGCGAAGGTGAATGATAACATCAATATGTGTTAAAATGTAATCTTTTATTCATTTTTGGAGAGAAATTTGAATAAATACAACTCAGTTGTTGCACTCATGCTAGTTATAGTCAGGCACCTTCTTTTGTAAGGCTGCTGACAAGCATTTTGCTCTTTGCTCAACGCATTATGTTTCCGGGCAAAATTGTGACGTATGTTGAGTTTTACTTTAATCACTCTGCTGCTTGTTGCTTGGTTGCGCTTCGAAAGGTCAGCGGAAACGGGGTCAAAGCTGAAATAATTTGAACTTTGAGCGCAGCGCTCAGTGGTGATCATGTGAAAGCAGCTGAAAATGTGTTTTTAATGTAACATATTGTTGTTCCAAAGTCTGTTTCATTGGACTTAGAATAAAATGTTAAAATTGTTTTTGTGTTGTCATTTATTATGTAGGTCTGTGGAACTTTGGTAATTTGATTTAAATGAATGCTAACTAGTACTATCAATGAAACAACTCTAATTGGAACAATAAGATTGATATTAGTAAAACTATTAAAAAACATATTAGTTAATTCAACAACACTGACATTAATAAAACAGACTAAACTGGTACTAGTTCATCCAACAAGGCTGAATGTTGTTGTACTAAACTGTCTGGCACATGTTCACTTAACTTAATTGAATTTGACTAGACTAACTAAGGACAAACATTTTAATTCAGTGAAAGGCAAGTAAATTGAATTGAGATATTCACATGACGTTTCACACACTAATCTACACAGTGTTCAAATAACACAATCAAGATAGTCTGATTTAACTTTTTTTGTTTAGATGGAATTTTAGTGGCATAATGCAATTAAGTTCATCCAATGTTTTATTATTTTGAGTGTATGTATATATTTTTTTAGATGAGCAAGATAAATATTATATAGTTAATGATGAGTAAAGTTGTTTTGTTCATCTGTGTTGTCTGATTGGTGACGGGTTTTTCGCCCTGGGCACAAAAATCTTTGGCCATAGACTCTTGTTAAAAGTTGTCAATGCACAGTAGCTCCTCTTCAATACAAGAGATAGGACCATGTCTCGGCGCACCTTTCCTGCGCCCAGAGCTGAATGCAGCTGCACGGGGCCGACGTCAGATCCATTTACTTCAGACATCTCCTTTTGAGAGGAGAACGTGCTAGGAGAAGCTCCATGTGAAAGAGCGCAGACCTGATCAACCCAACATCACAATGAATCAGCAGTCCAAAGACAGAGGGAGACAATACACCCGGTCTTTTTAAACCAGGACCTGGTTTAGCAACAAGGCTTTGCTAACTGCATGTAATGAGGCTAATGCTTTATTCTGCTTCCCCTGCCTCCTTTTTCAAACGTCAGGATCTGACCCAGCATGGATTAAGACAGGTATTACTGATTTGAAGCACTTTTCAGAAAAGACAAAGTAGCATGTTTGGAAAAATGAACATTTCATGTCAGCTTGATGAAGGCTACAGGACAGGGATCTGTAAGCACAATGAGGAGGTTGACAAAAACAGGCACATCCTATCTAAATTAATAGACTGTCAAGTTTTGTGGTGTGATACCTTAGTACATGTTTGCTTGCTATTTTGGAGTTATAGCCCCCTTCCCTGGAGAAAACTCCACTAGCCGCCACTGCAAATGTATATATAATTTGAGATAACACTGGTAGTGTGCCCATGGGAGTAAATTGCTGTTAGCATAGGAAGCTGTAGGCTAATTGAAAATAACAATATTGTTTGTGTTTTGTAGTTTGTGTAATGCTAAATCTGTAACAGCATACGCTAACACTAGGAAAGAGCGACAAAAAACTACTACAAGTATATTGAACATCTTGGTCACAGTGCTAACTTTAATTAGCTTACAGGCTAAAGGCTAATTCCAAGTAGTATCCTAAGTCTTAAGTAATAAAGGTACATTCAGGCGACAACCCATCAAGTCTAAACCTCAAGTTCTGCTCCTCTGTTCCTGAGCAAGGCACCTCAGCAGCTCTTCCTGCTGGCCCTGCGTGTCTGCACTTCCTCATTTATTAACTGTCACAGATAAAACGTCCATGTGAATGTATGCTAATGTAATATTGGAGGTACATTACTCCCTCACAGATAGAAGCTGAACCATTTCATTTCCTTTTTATGAGACTGTGGTGCTGACCAGCAGAATAGAGGTACAGTAATTACAGCTCCCCCCGGCCACTCGCTGCCCCGTCCGAGCTGCTCTGCTGCCAAGTGTGAAAGAGAAGCTGGCATACCGCGGGACGGCGGAGCAGAGGGCTGAGCAGCTATAATGAAACCTCTGCAAACCTCGTAAAGCAGGGAGACGCGGCAGAGCTGTATGCATGTTTAACGTCAAGCCCATTTCCTGCCCAAGTTCTTCGCTGTGAATCCGTCTGAACTGCACATAAATTAACTGGAAAATCAATTAAAGCCTCCCAGTGTGAGCCTGAATGAGTCAGTGGCTTGGTGGTTAGAGTGTGCTGCTTAAAATCAGAGGCAGGAGTTGTTCATTCAGACAGTTTTATAAAGAATCTTACAGTGCAAAGTGTATTTAAAGAAAAGAAAAGGATGTCCCTCTGCTTCCTGCGGTTTAATGTGGTCTGAAATGGAGTTTATTTAACTCGTGACTGCACCCAACAATGAAGTCACAGAGTCTCAGAGAGTACTCATGCATCACTGCAGGAAGCTGATGAATTAAACCCCTAGATGAGCAGAAAGGATTATATGTTACTCTTAAACAAGCTGCAGTAGTCACTGTCTGGTAAGGTGGTTTCCTTTCTTGCATCCTTATGAAACTCTACCAGGAGAATAACCTGTGTGTGAAAACCATACACTGTATAATAGATAGATAGAATGTACTTTATTCATCTCCCAAGGGGGAAATTGAGGAATAATACATATATAATATATAATAGATGGACGTAGTATCTGTGATCTGTTTCTGAAGCCCTATTTTTTAAGACGATCGGCGGCGGCAGCCATATTGGAAATGCTGAACTCAACCTAACTTCTGTCAAGCTAGTGTGAGGTAAAGAGTAGGGCCTTCAGCCTCCTCGTTTACAGCTACAGGGTGCCCTCCTGTCAATCAAGTCAGCTATGCCCTTATTTGGGCAAAACTCCTAATCTTAATATCTTCTAACTGCTGTGTTTTGAAAAAATTCACCAAAGACCGAAGCCGTTTTTTGTACCAGGCTGTAAACATGTTTATTTCTGCTGTAAAGATCGGCTTTTTTGAATGGGTGTTTATGTGGTTTCCAGTACTTCTGGAGCCAGCCTCAAGTGGACGCTCGAGGAACTGCAGTTTGTAACACTTTCACATTGGCTTCAAGGTAATCCCTTCTGTTGATAACACACATATTGAAGTTTCATCCACTGTCGAAGCTAGTCCTGCTGAATATAAGTATTCAGGCGTTTTTTATTGATTCTGATTCTGTTGTGCAGTGTCCCTTGTAACAGTCAGAATATAATTGTTGTAATACCTGGTAGCGCCACAAGGTGACGCCACCCTTCTGTGTCAGTCTGTCACATACAGAGAAGTTGCTCCCCTCAGAGCCCGCAGAGTTTTTTGTATTATATTCAGACAGAGAGACGCACCCTCTGTCTATCTCTCCCGTAACGCGTTGGTGTAGGTTATGCTACTGTTCATATTCTCCTGTAGGATTGTGCAACCTGAGACCTGGCATTGTATGGTCAATGTTTGGTAGAGTAAATAAAGATAACGTGGGAAACCTGCATTCATTCTCTGTCGAGTCTCTGAGCTAACTGGCTATCCGGAGCGACTAGCTCTCTCCACCTACACCTACAACTAATGTTACACCCTGTCACATCTGGTTTCTGCTCAGGTTTAGTGTTTGTGGTTGTTTATCCATAGGAAATTTTTCAACCAGGGTGGAAGCATGTTTACTTCTTTATTATTATGAGTGTGTAAGTGACTTCCTGTGCTTCTGCAGCTAGCTTCTAGTGGACACACAAGGAACTGCAGTTTGTAGCACTTCCGCTCTGGCTTCATTTCTCAAGACCAGAGGTAGAAGAACATATGTAGAATAGAATGTACTTTATTAATCCCCATGGGGGAAATTCAGGTGTCTGGCAGCTCATCTCCCATTGGCTAGAGAGTTCTGAAGCCTAATGGCTGCAGGCATGAATGATTGTCTGTATCTCTCAGTCCTGCAGCGCAGAGAGATGAGCCGTCCACTGCTGCTGTTTCTCTGCTCCACAAAGAAGTTGTGAAGTGGATGATCTGTGTAATTTAGAATAGCCTCTAGCTTCTTCTGTGTGCATCTCTCCACCACAGCCTCCAGTGAGTCCAACCTGGTGTATAAGGAAGAAGAAAAACTGCCAATTAAAGTAACTGAAGGAATCTTTGGTTGCTTTCATTCAGTTGGAGGTATGGAGAAATTGTTAACAGTCAATAAGTCAATCAATCTTTATTTATATAGCACCAAATCCCAACAAATGTTCTCCTCAGACTCTTTCCAAACAGAGCAGGTCCAGACTGTACTCTATGTTATATTATTTACAAAGACCCAACATCAAGACAGGATCAGATCCAGTCCCATCTTACAGACAGGACTCAGTCTGATCTCATCTTAATCCACCATGAGCAGAGCACTTTGCAGCATTTAGCAAGTTACAGTGGCAAGGACAAACTTCCTTTAACAGGCAGAAACCTCCAGCAGGACCAGACTCATGTTAGACACACATCTGCTGAGACCGTGTTGGAGAGAGAGATAGAGGGAGATGAAGAGAGAGAGTGAGCACAAGCATCATTTTAAGCTGCAGCTGGTAGTTATGACAGGAGTCAAAGTGCAGAAGAATCAGTCGGAGATACAATAGTAATCCTGCTGACCTGGCAGTAGACCTCCATGAAAAGGGAGGAAATTGAGTTTATTTTTAATTATTACAGCTGGACCGTGAGTAATGAACCTCTCTCTTTCCATGTGAGTAAAGGTCTTCACCACATCCTGAGTCACAGCGAGCTTTAAGAAAGGCTGAATCAGGAGCTGGCAGGCTGGAGTACAGTGGCCCTGCAGAGCTGCATAACAGCATAATGTACACAGTTATAAATCTGCCAGCACCAGAACATGGTCCAGATCGGGCCGAGAGAAAGTGTGTTCCAACTCTCCCTCCTATCTCCCTCCATCTTCACAGGGATGAGGGGATTTTTACCGCCTGTATTGATCATGTGCTTTTATAGGGCCAAGAGGATCATTGTGAAGAGTGGTGCTTCACGTTCATTGCATTCTTTGCCCCAAATGACCTCGAGCAAAATCAAGTAATTGAACTGAAATGTTTGGTGTCATCAATCTCGGCCCAATGGGTCGTAACTGCTGCGACAGCTTTCCAGTGAAGATGAGATAACGGTCGGTTGAGCTCCTGCAGGTGTCTCAGTACATGCAGAAGGTTTCAAGGTCACATGTAAGTGTTTGCATACAGGAAGTTAATCTACTTTAATCTGGCGCCCTTTCCTCTCAAAAACATATATTTGTTATTTAGCGAGAGAGGGTTTGTTAGTTTGCTTGTACAGCTGTTGTAGCTTAACATTTCAAATAAAGGGTTGCCTTTGTTTACATTTTGAGATTTTGTGATAGTTACTTCCTGTATTTGTGTGCATAGATACTAGGGGTGGGAATTGATAAGATTTTATCAATGTCAATGCCATTGTCGATTATGCTCATCAATCCAATTCCTTATCAATTCTCTTAATGATTACTGAGTATTTTTTTGAGGGGAAAAAAGTAGTTCTACAGTCTTCCACAGCAAAAGGAACCATTTTATTTTTTCAAAAATGATGTCTGCACAAGACTGAATGTGAACATATTCAACTTAAACATACTGAACAATAGGTTGACTTCATTCAGAATCAGAATCAGAATCAGAATCAGAATCAGCTTTATTCGCCAAGTATGCTTGAACACACAAGGAATTTGACTTCAGTAAACTGTGCTCTCTTTGTACAAGGCAGAATAGGAATAAGAATAAGAACTACAATAAAAAATAAAATGAAAATATAATAACAATAACCTTAGCTATAAATACAAAGAAACAACAAATAGGCATGACTAATATGTACAGGCTAAAATAATATGATAAAGTGCAGTGGTGAGTTGCAGAGGTAGTTTTACATTATAAAAATAGTAGTTAAATAGTACAAAAAATAGAAATATGGAATTCTGCTTTGAGAATTGTTGCATTGTGTATCTACATGTATATTTACAGAGAGTATTTATCTGACAGGTATGACACTGTTATGGTTTAGTGTTCATCAGAGTGACAGCCTGGGGGAAGAAACTGTTCTTATGGCGGGTTGTTTTGGCGCACAGTGATCTGTAGCGCCTGCCGGAGGGGAGGAGTTTAAAGAATTTGTGTCCAGGGTGCGAGGGGTCAGCGGTGATGCTACCTGCCCGTTTCCTGGCCCGGGACCGGTACAAGTCCTGGATGGGGGGCAGGTCGACACCGATGATTTTTTCTGCAGTCCTGTCCGCTGCAGTCTGTGTTTGTCTAGTTTGGTTGCAGAGCCAAACCAGACAGTGATGGAGGTGCACAGAACAGACTGGATGATGGAGGTGTAGAACATGATCAGCAGCTCCTGGGGCAGGTTGAACTTCCTGAGCTGACGCAGGAAGTACATCCTCTGCTGGGCCTTTTTTCTGATTGTGTCTATGTGGGAGGTCCACCTCAGGTCCCGGGAAATAGTGGATCCCAGGAACCTGAAAGAGTCCACAGTAGACACAGTGCTGTTCAGGATGGTGAGGGGGGGGAGTGGGGGGGGCTTCTCCTGAAGTCCACTGTCATCTCTACCGTCTTGAGCGGGTTCAGCTCCAGATGGTTCTGACTACACCAGAGAGCCAGCTGTTCCACCTCCTGTCTGTAAGCAGACTCTCAGCCGCATGAGTCCGGACGTGGACCCTCGAGCCTGGAGGAAAAGACTTTGAATTTGGAGAGGAAAAAGGCTTTTCCTCCAGGGATCATCGCAGAGGTATTTACCCGCTCTTGGTGCCTCATTTTCGTCCGTGTGAGTCCAGACGTGACTCCTCGAGCCTGAGGGAAAGCGTCTTGACTTCGAAAGGGGAGAGGTAGGCGGGGGTTCGCCTCCCCGATGTGAACATGTTCACATGGAACCCTTCTCCACTTCGGCCCGACGCGAACTCCGAGCTTCGAGGCCGAGTCGACAAATGCTTCAGCATACTTGAGGTATTTACACCTGTACATGAGATGTCAGCGTTGCACTGATTGCACACGGCATTGTTCCCATCTCTTTTACTAAAATGGAGCCACGCTTTAGACCGTTTCTTCCTCTCCATGTTTCCTCGTGGTTGAAGGAGTTCTGCGTCGCAGAGTTTGTGACGTAATGCAACGTACCGCGACGTGACGTCGTGCTGGGAAATGAAGCGTTAAGAAGAATCGATAACATTTGAGGTGTACTATTCGGATGAAATTGATCAATTGGAACCGGTTCTAAGTCGGATCCAGTTTTTCGATTCCCACCCATAATAGATACAGTCGGCCTTGTGTCATAGTTGGCTGCGGGGCTCCACATAGTGCAATACAATCCTTCCCCCCCAGCCTTTAAAACTGCGGACGCACAGATTTTAAACTTTGATTCTCATGCAAACGAGCTGTTATGTCCTCAATTGAATCATTACTATCAATTATTACCCAGCTGTCTTACTGATCCCCCGGCTGTGTAAGATGCTTGATTCTGATTGGTCCAAACCCATTGATGATGGTTATTAACTTTCACTAACATGAGCAACACCAGAGGTAAACTGATCAAACGTCATGTCAAATCAATCCACAGAAAGGAGTTCAGACACATTTAGCTTCTGCTTGTTGACACCATAGACCGTAAGGTGAGGGGAAACTGTTAGCTTCCGTTAGAAAACAATGTGGCTAAAACGTTAGCATGCTGAATCGACAGGCTATGGACACTTTCATGTTGGATCCTGTCCATCAATATTGTCAAGGAGTGGAGCAGGTGAGAGAAACTTTAGGTTAGCGATCTCTACAAAGAGACTTAAACCATGAGCGGTGGTGATGATAGCAGCAGGCTCAGAGAAGAAGGAGAGCTGAATGAGGACAGTTTCATGTTGAATCACTGTCATGTCTCGTCGTTTATGTCAAGTTGCACCTTTTATTTTAGTCTTGTCTTGCATGTTTGTGATGTCCACTTTTATTTTGTAGTCACATCTTTCCTCTTGTTTTAGTAAACTCCACTCCCTGCCCTGGTGTTTCCCCCACTGTGGTGATTGTCTTCCCCGCCCCTCATTGTTTCCACCTGTGTCCCATTACCTCATGTACAAAAGTCTGCCTCTCTGTCTTTTGCCAGATTGTCGTTTCTTGTACGGTCTCAGTCCACGTTGTCAAGTCTCTCTGTCTAGGTCTGTGAAGTTTGTCCTTTAAAGTTTTTCAAGCGTTGCTGTGATTTTTCGTTTGTACTTTTGTTTTAACTACTCTAATAAAGAGACATTTTTTGTGACTGAGTCGTGCGTTTGGGTCCTGTGCCGGTTCCTGGCAATCGACCGCAACAGGCAGATAAGAATCCATCGCCATGGAACGCTAACTGATGTGAAATCACTGGGACTATTTTTTAAAAACTGTAAACATGAATCATTTTAAATCAATAAAATAATCTTTTAATCACCCTGTTGGGATTCTTTTTCCCATAACAACCTGCTAACCATACATCATCCAGTACTTAACCAATAATGAGACATAAAGAAACCAAATAGAACAGGATCAGATTACTGTCCATGTGTCATGTAAGACTAGACGAATGATCCTATCACAGAAACCACAGACAACATTATCAGCTTCCTAAGTGTGGTCTGGATTCTGAAGCAGGAAAGGTTTACATATTGCATATGTAGGGAGTTATTTAGTGCATGAAAGTATGTTTTCCATCGTGGAGAAAGCCTTTAAATGCAGTTTTGTGAAGTTGAAAATAAAGTAAGAAGCCCTCTCCTTTAAAAGCTGCCAGGATGTCATTACTAATATGATTTGATGATTTTATTCTGCAGATTTTAAAGTTGGCGAGTGTGAAAAAGAAGTGTAAAGGCTGTTGTTGGCTGGTGAAACCACTCAGAAGTTTGAGCAAACTTCCCTCTCTTTGTCAAACTGGACATTTTTTAGGTGCAGTGTTTGACATGCGTTTACCAAACATTACAAAACATGAACTGAATTTATCTTTCTAAATCTAAGTAGTTAATCCATTGAGTAAACCTCCATATAGCTCAATCCTCTGTGCCGTACAACAGGATAGTTTTTGGGGGTCAAACTGAGAAATAACTGCATTAAAAATCCAGATCATGCCTCAGCACTTCAGCACCAAGGACAGCTCACATTCCTCTCCAGTGCTGGAGAGTAGTGGGTCCCTTTCAGCCAATCAGAGGAAGCCAATTTATCCCTCACTTGTGTTCACAGTCAAAGCTGATCTGCAACCACCAAACTTGACTGAGCAATGCACAATTTCAGCTTCGACACATTATCCACGATTCCAAAATGTTCTCACCATTTTCTTTTTTTTTTCCACATAACACCCACTCATCTTCTTCAAACAAGTAACAACACAAACATGCAAACACGGACGCCAACGCTGGGCCATAGCAGAACGACACAGAGAGAAACAGAGAGACGAAAAGCTTCTGAAATGCCAGATAATAGGATTAGACAAATTACATTTCAACTGTGACGGTGAATCCAGTTTGAATATGCGGCTTGTTTTCTCAACGCTAACACAGGAGCCGTAATGCTGCAGAGTGGTTTCCAAAATGAAAGAGTGCTGAAATTCTCCCTGAGTTATTGTCTGGGTAGATGGGCTACGTGTTTGAGCTGCTGGGGAGACCAACACCTGAAGTTTTCATTGAGGAGAAATGTTAAGATGTCATCAATACATTAAACAGGACAGATACCTGAATTCCTGAATGTTAATAGAAGCTTTTTCTACTCACCTCAGCGACAGCTCTGAGGGCTGATATAAATACCATTCATCAATTAATTTAATTTAAGCCTTCATCTCCCTCTATCCCTGCCTCCAATTCGGTCTCAGCAGATGTGTGTCTAACATGAGTCTGGTCCTGCTGGAGGTTTCTGCCTGTTAAAGGAAATTTTTCCTTCCAGCTGCTACAACTACTACTATCCGTCTCACCACTATCATCTCTCTCTCTCTCTCTCTCTCTCTCTCTCTCTCTCTCTCTCTCTCTCTCTCTCTCTCTCTCTCTCTCTCTTTCTTTCTTTCTCTCTCTCTCTCTCTCTCTCTCTCTCTCTCTCTCTTTCTCTCTCTCTCTCTCTCTCTCTTTCTTTCTCTCTCTCTATCTCTCTCTCTCTCTCTCTCTCTCTCTCTCTCTCTCTCTCTCTCTCTCTCTCTCTCTCTCTTCACCTCCCTCTATCCCTCTCTCCAACACGGTCTCAGCAGATGTGTGTCTAACATGAGTCTGGTCCTGCTGGAGGTTTCTGCCTGTTAAAGGAAGTTTGTCCTTCCAGCTGCTACAACTACTACTATCCGTCTCCCCTCTATCATCTCTCTCTCTCTCTCTTCATCTCCCTCTATCCTTCTCTCCAACACGGTCTCAGCAGATGTGTGTCTAACATGAGTCTGGTCCTGCTGGAGGTTTCTGCCTGTTAAAGGAAGTTTGTCCTTCCTGCTGCTACAACTACTACTATCCGTCTCCCCTCTATCATCTCTCTCTCTCTTCATCTCCCTCTATCCCTCTCTCCAACACGGTCTCAGCAGATGTGATCCTGTCTTGATGTTGGGTCTTTGTTAATAATAGAACATAGAGCAGGGGTTCCCGAAGTGTGGGTCGGGACCCCCATGGGGGTTGTGAGACACAAATGGGGGGTTGTGAGATGTCTTCCAGAATGTAAATTTTTTTAATTATCTAAAAATAGTACATTTTACCAATTATAGTAAAACATATCGTCAAAAATAGTAACTACATTTGAAATAAAACCTTGAAAATAGAAAATGTAATGAGTTTTCTGCCATCATTAATGTAAAACAGAAATCTAGATACAACTAAAGACAAAACATAAGGGTCAGTAAGAAGTATAAGAAGTGCCTGGTTCCCTCACATAATCTCTCTTCCTAGAATGAAAACCATGTATCAACAGCCAGACATGGTTTTGAGAGTGCTGACTTCAAGTCCAATAGATAAAGTCTGTATCAAATAGTATTTACAAAGACTCAACATAAAGACGGGATAAGATCCAGTCCCATCTTACAGACAGGACTCAGTCTGATCTCATCTTAATCCCCCATGAGCAGAGCACTTTGCAGCATTTAGCAAGTTACAGTGGCAAGGACAAACTTCCTTTAACAGGCAGAAACCTCCAGAAGGACCAGACTCATGTTAGACACACATCTGCTGAGACCGTGTTGGAGAGAGGGATAGAGGGAGATGAAGAGAGAGAGAGAGATGATAGTGGTGAGACGGATAGTAGTAGTTGTAGCAGCTGGAGTCTGGCACGTCCACATCAGCAGGCTGTCTATGACAGAGATCCAGACGGTTTCCAACATTGTTACTTTAGATCTGTTTGAAATGTAAGAAAGCTAATACCCCCTCTTTATGTGAAAACGTGGAACTTAAACATGTGGCGCTCATGTCACATGTACAGATGGAGTCTGTCGTGTGTTTCTGGGAGAAAAGGCTGACAATGTTTGACTGATAGTCCCAGCAATTTCAGACCCAAAGTATCAATCTTGCAAAAATCCTCGCAGACAGTCAAAGTCCTTGAGACGCTCCTGAAGACTGATGGCTGGGACTCCGGAGGGAACACTCCATCAGAGAGGAGGCAGCTCGCCAGATATTCTCATTACTGTGATTTGCCTAAAACAGCATATGGGAGGCCCGTAGTTTCGCAACATGAAGGACTTTTTTTTTTTTTTTTTTTATCCTGCAAACAAAATAACCTGCAGGACAAAAACAAAGGAAGGCAATAAGGGAAGTGGGCACAACAGAGTGCCAACAAGCTGATGCAACAGGCTGACAAAACCCCCTAAATATGAGAGACAGATGATTGCAGTGTTAAACCTTAAACCATGAAAACTGTACTGGAATGTAGTGTAGTCTTATTGTCCTATAATAAGGATTATTATTATCAGACTATTATAATCAATTATCAGAGCTCTTCTGTACAACAGCTCAAGAGTGATGTTGCTTTATATGATAGTTCTAGAAGCAGCACATGGTATTAAAAAATAACAAGGTTTATTTTTCTGTTTATTTGATTATTTATTTTCCTCCACAACAAAACTGGTGCTGAAACTTGATTGTAACTGGACCCTCACACCTGTCAGTCAACTAAGCCCCGCCTCTAACTATGCAGAACAATGCTTAACTTTAAGCTGTAATTTCTTCAGAATAGATGAGTCATATAAAGAGTTCGCCTTCCGTGCAGTGTGGACGAGGGAAGAAGTTAACTATCCAAACTAAAGCTTATTTTAAACCATGCTGTAAACTTGTTTATGTTTGCTGTCTAAACTGGCTTTTCAATATGGTTGTCAATGGGGCTTCTTTGGCTTTTGGGCCCCGCCTCTAGTGGACACTCAAGGAACTGCAGTTTGTGGTGTCTCCACATTGGCTTCATTTTTCAACACTGGAAGTTGTTGCTTGATTTCAGCAGAAAAGCTTTGTTGTATGATATACATTTATGTATCTATACATATTCGTTTATGACTGTTTGAAAAAGGTTCATTAGGTTTGACACGTATGTGTTTTGACTGCAAACTTCCTGCAGTCTTCTTCAGGAGAGTCACGTTTTGTTGTTGTGATGGCTGTCAGCTGATTTATAGAGGTTTGGTTGTCCTACCTGAAACGGCAGGACGCCCACGCCTCCTGTTGTCTGACAGTCTTAGGACTTCATCCCAGGTCTTGTGTGACAGCATGTAGGCCTAAAGCCTGATTTATACTTCTGCATCGAATCGATGGCGTAGCCTACGCCGGAGGACCGCTTAGCTCCTGTACCTACGCAGAGGCCTACGCACATAGCTGACGCGCACCTCCTCCAAAATATAACTTCGCATTGAATTCACATTAAAGGTGGAAAAAGTTCTGACTTGATTTATCTTGGTCTCATTTTTTTTACATCACAAATCCTGGCATCTTACCAGGGGTGTGTGGACTTTTCTATCCACTGTATCTCTGGTGGAGCAGCCCGGGGGCACGCTCCCAAGACAGAGCTGAGATGCACTGCGGTGTGCCCTGACTAGAATGGGAACGTTTTGGCTGCGACATGCTTGGCGCAGTTGTAATGCGACGCTGCGCATCCTGTGTTAATTGGGGGTTAGCCTGTGTGATTCTGAGTTACCAGCACATAAAGTTAATCAACAGTATCCTGAACATCTTAGGCTGACTGATTCACACATGGTGAGAACTCCCAGAATGCCTCTTGTCCAATCAGATTACTCTGTCTGAACCGACTGTTGTATATTACAGTAAAGCTTAATGTGTTGTTATCATTAGCATGATACAGACTGACAAAGACTACATGTTCAATAATGTTTCTTCAATGTTTAGCTAGCTGTATGGTGTTATTCCCAACTTTGAGCTACTGATTGGTCCATCAGTTTCACCAAGTAACAAGTGTTATGTAAAATAAATCATACAGAATTTTAACATAGCACGACATTTGTATCCTGAGCTAAGAGACATCCAGACCACCATTTTTAAAATCTCAGCACTCTTCACAGCCTCAGGATACAAACATGCCCTCAAAGATGAGTGACAGGTGTCAGAGAGGTAACTAGTGGAGTAAAAAATGTTTTGCTTTTTTTTCCGCCTCGAGCTAAAATGCTGCAGAACCAAGCTGAAAGAAAAATAAGAACATGTCAAAACATGAAGGACTGTTTAAATGTGCTGATCCCAGAATGCATTGCAGCGCCGACTCTCAACAAGGTGACACTCAGGAAAGACTTTGTGCACATTTCATCATCCTTGAGGGGAACAATTCACCTGAGACATGTCTATCGTTTACATCATCACACTCCACGGAAAGATGGCGACTGATGTGTTGCATTTTACATGTGTTTCTGACAAGTGTGGAGGGAATCCTGCGTGACAGCAGCTGAGACACGTCCACAAAGCAGCCGAGAGCTCATCTTAAATCTCTGAATCCTTGCAGACCTGAGCTGCTTTCTCTTGTACTGCATTATGTATATGGAGCGCTATAAGCTGCAACAGACGACATGAGTTCTGCTGCCTTAAATGTACCGGAACTAATCAGGATTCATGAGACTTTATGTGCATTGAAGTCTCATTTTGCAGGGAAGACATTTGCGATGAGTTTCTGTGGAGTTATTTAGCAAATGCATCGGTTATTGTGCTCTTACTGCAGCTATGAAAACTCAGCTGTCTATTTAATAGATGTTTTATTAGCTTGCCCTGATTTATTGGGGTGATGATGAGTACATGCATGCTTGGGTGAACTCTGAGTGTGTGCAGTGTGTGTGTGCATTAGAGTCTTATCAGTGTACAGGGCTCCTCAGGCTGTATCGGGGATTGAGGGCCTCTCTAATCTGGACCCAGTGGTGACTGATCCAGCTCTCTCTCTGTCTGTGCTCAGCATGTGTGTGTGTGTGTGTGTACAGTACGAGTGTGTGTTCATGCAGATATCTCATTTGTCTCTGCAGCCTGTCAAATGAAAGTAAACTCATATTAATCTAAGTAAAGTTTTCAGAGTTGGTGTTGCAGAGCCGCGTGTGAACAGAGACAAAAACAAATACATGTGTTGTTTTGTGTCTGATAGAGGACGATGTATTGACAGCGGTGACTCCAGTCCCATTTCCAAGTCCCGGCGCTGGCATTAATTATGAAAAATAGTTTGGTGTACTGAGTCTGAGACTGCACACACTGGAAGGAGTTATGATGAATGATGTTCAGAGGAATCTGGCAACCGCCGTCCCGTTTGGTTCCACGAATAATTGAAGGCCAGTGTACTTTCTGACAGAAACATGCTTTATGAGCTCAGGGCCGGTGTAGCAGTTTAGACTGCAGCCTGTGAGAGCAGCACCAATTCCTTTTCTTCTCCTCTGTGGAGAGTCCGACCCCCCCTTTCAGCTCAGACCTAATCAGGTTCTCTGCATTTATCATCAATGAGAGGCGTTAGTGTGTAATAGTGATAACAACCTTTCTTCAGTCTTCTGCTGCAGTTTGCCCCTCGTCCATATTTCTCATGAAGTTATTTTGTGTTGTGACAGCAGTAGGTGATGCAGTTCCTGTTACACGCCTTAAAGCACAAACATTCACACTAACACTGATTCATTTTCTGATTGTCACAGTCGACTCAGTTCAGCCCGTACACCAGTGAATGAAGACAAACAGCTGGAACACATGCAGAATAAATGGACTGTCTTTATATAGCACTTTCTCTAGTCTCCATTCACACACTGATGGAAGAGGTTCCCATCAGTATTAGGTAATTCCATACACACAGTCACCGGGGTCGAGTTCACTGGATTGCTCAAGGACACTTTGGTATCTGATTGAAGGGACGACTCTGACACTTTCATTTTCTAAATACTGGATAAGCGCAGGGGAGGAATAAAATGAAGGACATTTTCTATATGGAGAGGATCACTGCAAGATTAATGTAAAAAAAAGAGCTTTTTCAGATGAGGTGGGCACCTGTTGCTTCATCTCTATCTAGATGACTTTCTGAGGAACTGATTTGTGATATAAAACACATTATTATTTTACATTTATTATTTAATTTGTATTTTTCTTTAAAGTTTATTTTATGTATTTCTATTATTATTCTAATTAGTATTTGTACAATTGTTTTGATTTTTTAATTACACTTTTTAATTTCTAATTTTCTATTATTATGTATATATTTATTTATTTAATTATTATACATTTCTATTATTATTTTTGATTTATTTTTTATGAATTTATTTATTAAATCTTAATTTTGTATTCATATTTTTTGACTATTTTTACTTTCAGACTATGGACTTCTTTTAAATTAAATATCTGTGCATGAGCTCTGCCTCTGAGTCTAATAAAACAGTTAAAATAAACAACCCAAAATACTGGATAAGACTGCATATCATCACCATCACAACACTAAACACCCACAAACAGCTGACATAAACAATCCCCTCATGTGCAATATTTATATTTATAACTGTGCAATAGTATTAATATCAAGTGCAATACCAGGAACTGTGAAAACTTTTCATATGTGCAATATCTTTCTATATTAATATTGTCTTTTATACATATTTTCTACCTGTTTTTATTTTATTTGTATTCATAACATGCACCTTCAGGAGCAGCGCTTCTAATTTCATTGTACACCTGACAATGACAAATAAAGGCTGTTCTATTCTATTCTATTCTATTCTATTCTATTCTATTCTATTCTATTCTATTCTATATCAAACAAAACATTGTCCTCATTTGATTTTTCATAATGCTATTTTAAAGTTATACCTCAACATTCCTTTTATGCCTTTTTTTTTTCAAACTTGTTGAAGTGTCTCAACATAAAAAAAAATCCAAACAGCTGGCAGTGTTTTGTCAGAACAACATTGAGTTTAATAGTCAGTGCACAGTGAAGGTAGATGGAAACCATCCATCCTCCTGTCAGTAAGATTTAGGAGGAAGCTAAGGCAACCCTCCAAACAAAGCCTGACAGTGTAGTTGGAACTGAAGCATTGCAGCGTGATATAAAGTTTTAAAGAGTCTGACGGGGTAAATTACTTTTTGCTCTAAAGGTTTCTACGGATATCTGCAAGTTAGTCGTGTGCATAAGATTATTATATGAGAAACTGTAGATTACACTCTCTCTTGTGTTTGGTGCTTAACCAGGTATAAACATTCACCTTAGGCTCCAACATGCTGATAGCAACGTTAGCATATAAGGCCTCTCACTGCCTCTTTTTGTAGCAATGAGATAAAAAAAATGACCCAACAACATAATAAAAAACGATGATAAACACAATAATGAGTTAGGGAACTACACCACAGAGATGAATGGTGTTGTTATGATCGAGCAAACAAAGCATTAGCATGGTAGGTCAAAATTACACTGATCACAGAAGTAATTCATATTCAATTTCAGAGGTTATCTCAAACATAACACATAAATGATAGTTTCACCAAGAAAAAGTGGCTTAATTAAAGTATTTTAGCTCTTCTTATTACGTATCAACACAATATGGGGCACATCCCATAAAAATCCATCTGTGTCTTCACTGTGTCCTCACTTTTATGCTCTTTATTTGCATGTATTCTTGTTGACCTTTTGCATTGCATTTTGTTCTTGCATTGGTTGAACTTTCTAGACATCTCTCTGTCTGGCCTGATTTTAAAATGTGAATTCTGTCATCCTCCTGAGTCCCTGCCTTGCTTTGTTTGTCTGTTTTCAGGTGTTATATTCATCAAATTACTATTATTATAATAATTATAATAATTAGAATTATAATAATAATAATAATTATTATTATTATTATTATTATTATTATTGATGTTTTATTTTAATATAACAGTTTTTATTATTTGTATTATTATTATTGTTTATGTTTAATATTTTATTCTTATTATTACATAATTAATATGTTTTTTATTTTATTTTTTGTTGCTCTTATTATTGTTTATTATTACTATTAATTTAATATTATTATTATTATTATTATTATTTATATATTATTATTATTATTATTATTATTATTATTTATATATTATTATTATAATTATTTGCATTACTGTTTTTATTTTTGTTGTGCACACAGTATAGAAATCATCATATTGTCTGTCTTATATTGGCCCAAAAAAACACAAGCGTTGAACATGTTTGTAATGTCTTTCTGGAAACATTCATTAGAATAAATAGAAAACACTTTGGAGTTTTCTTGAAGTGTAAATGCACCAATATCACACATCAAAGTCTGTTCACATGTGTTTGGGAAGGTTGGGGTCTCCAGGAGAAGCACGCACAAATTCATAGTGACTCATGTAATGTCACTGTAGTGGCGTCAGCTGGGTCTGAAGACAGCCAGAGTCACATGAAATAAAACAATAATGTGGTGTGAAGTCCTCCTCTTATACCAGACCTCTATAGCCTGCTCCTTATTTCTGCTTGAAGCTAACGCCTCAAGGCTCCATCAGCCGGAGCCAGCACAGTGGTTAATTAATATTACGGTTAATGCAGGCATCGAGTTTTGACAAGGAAGAAGAAGAATGGGTGGAATACAAATGACCGTGTCTCTTTGTGAATCCAAGAGTTTGAGTCAAATATTCATAGGCTGGAGTGCTCTTGTGCATCCTTAACATACAATTCTTATTTTCCCAACAGTCAAGCACTCTAGATTTGTCTTATACTTCCAACATTTTGCTTCCACTGTGCTGTTTATTTATACCTTTAAGCAGTAATTATAGCGTTGAAGTGTGTTTCCTGCTGTTGTGATCTGGTACAGAATCCTGCAGAAGCCTCTGTAGTGTTGAGACCAGACTCTTTCGACTGTGTCCTAATTAAATGTGGATTCATTTACACTTTGCATCATGCTGTTTACTGACAGCCCTCCTCTTTCTAATCTCATATGCAGAAAACTCAGCTCAGGTGCACGCACAAAATACACAACTGTCCATTCAGCCATCAAACAGCAGGAATCACAAGTGACAGGCCAAGAAATGAGCTTGATGTGTGTGAGTGAGAGTGTCTGTGTGTTTTCCTCCTCCCTCAATCATGGCTCTGACATGTTTTTATCAAGAGTTATAGATTTCCCTTCGTGCTGACAGACCTGAGTCTGCAGGTTAAAGAAAGACTTCAACCATTGAGCCCCTTGCTGTAAATCACCTGCTCTGCTGTACTGTCTGCTCTGCAGCATGTGTGTGTTGATCCCCTGGTTCTTCATTTCGTTCCCCTGACAGCAGTGACCCAGCAAATGATCTGACCTTCAGACTGTTTTCACCGGTCATGTTGGAGCCAAACTGGTAATTAGTTTTTTAAAGAGACTGACACTCGTGTGCAAGCAATTATAAGTTCCTGGGCCGAAGAGTGGAAGGAGAGCACGACATTTACCGTCACAGAGCAAACATTTCACATCCAAGTCACAGATAAAAAACTGTATATATCACAAGGTTTGAATTTGTGTTGCTTGGAAATAATAAAATGTGTGAGTGTGTGGGTGTGTTTTGTGTCTTGGTGTGACAGTTTATTTTTGTTTCAGGACTCTCACCCTGCTGAGAGATCTTTTTCTGTTCTCGCGCTGCCACCTGGTGGAGTAAAATATACAAAGTGTCATCACTAACTTCTCTCCATTTTGTGTCCTCCCTCCATCCCTCCTTTCTCCTCAGAGATGTTCATACAGTGTGGCTATTCAGCTGTGACCTTTGACCTCTGATTTGACCCCGAGTTTGACCTCACAACGTTTAAACACTCTTCTGATGTAAGTCTGATCTATCCGTCTATCTATCTGTCTGTCTGTCTGTCTGTCTGTCTGTCTATCTATCTATCTATCTATCTATCTATCTATCTATCTATCTATCTATCTATCTATCTATCTATCTATCTATCTTCCATCTGTACTTTTTTTAAATCTTTTTTATTTATCCCTCTCCTTTTTCTGCTTTTTTGTTTGTTTTTTTAGACTCTTTCATCTCTCTCATCCTTTTTCCTGTTTCTTTGTTTTGTTTTTCTCTCTTTTCTTTGTTAGTTTAATCTTCTTTCCTTTTTTGAAATTCAGTTTATTTGTTTTTCTTCATTTCTTTCTCTTATTTTTTTCTTTCTTTTTTTAGTGTTTTTTTTTATCATTTCTCCAATTTTTTTCTTCAATGCTTTTTCTTTTCGTCATTCTTGATTTAATTGTCTTTTTTTTGGTTATTTTTTTAAGTGAATTGATTTAATTTATTTTCTTTCTTCCTTTGTTTGTTTCTTTGTTTCTTTGTTTCTTTCTTTCATTTTCGGTCTTCCTTTTTTTTCTATCTTCCTTTTTTCTTTCTTACTCTCCTTTATTTTTCTTTTCCTGACTTTCTGTCATTCTTAATTTTTTCTGTCTTCCTTTCTTTCCTTCATTCATTCTTTATTTCTTTCTTTATTTTTGTCTAGTTAATGTATATCCTTTTTTACTCTTTGATTGTTTTCATCCTTTTTCCTGTTTCCTTGTTTTAATTTTTTCTCTTTTCTTTAATTGTAATTTTTCTTTATTCCCTTTTTGGAACATTGGTTCATCATTGTTATTTTTTCCTCTCCTTTTCCTGTCATTTTTAATTTTTTTCCTTTTGTTTTTTTTACTCTTTTGTTTTCTTTATTTTTTCTTTCCTTTTTGATATTTCACTGCCTTTATTTATTTTTTATTTGCTCTTTTTTTCTTAGTTAACTGTTTTTTCTCTGTTTCTATCTATCTATCTATCTATCTATCTATCTATCTGTCTGTCTGTCTGTCTGTCTGTCTGTCTGTCTGTCTGTCTGTCTATCTAGTTATCTATCTATCTATCTATCTATCTATCTATCTATCTATCTATCTATCTATCTATCTATCTATCTATCTATCTATCTATCTATCTATCTATCTATCTATCTATCTATCCATCCATCCATCCATCCATCCATCCATCCATCCATCCATCCATCCATCCATCCATCCATCCATCCATCCATCCATCCATCCATCCATCCATCCATCCATCCATCCATCCATCCATCCTTCCTTCCATCCATCCATCCATCCATCCATCCATCCATCCATCCATCCATCTATCTATCTATAACTACCTCTGTTATTTCTCTGCTTTCAGGTGTTAAGCAACTTTACTGAACGTGAGTATCAACACTCTTCAAAATAAGACACTCAGGCCAGTGAGAAAATAATCCCTTACTTCTCAGTCTTATATTTGACATATTGTAGGTGATTTAATTCTTGATTAATTTTGAAAAATCAACTCGACTCATTTCTATTTATACAGCAGCTTTCATACATTCAAGCATTCAGCCCAAAGTGCTTCACAAAAGAACAAGACATTTTATCTGCTTGATATTGATTTAGAGTCCACAGGGTTGAAATGAAAGAGGAAATAAAATGTGCTCATGATGTTTTCTCATATTAGAGTTATTTAACCCGAGCATGTCCTCCGCTCTCTCCTCCACCTCTACATGATGACATGACCTTTAGTGTTTGCTCCATGACACATTGTACACAGAGAAAATGTCTCTGCACACTGCGCCTGTTTACTGTGATGCTGACCTTTATGTGATTTAATTAAACTGTGCTGTGCAGAGGGGGGGTTTCTCGTTGATGACGTCACTTCCTGTCTCTGTGTCAGAGTTTGATGGAGAGCTGGTCGGATGACAGCTGGAACTGTTGTCATTACCGGAGGAATACTGGCCACAGTGATACTGCTGTGTATCATCGCTGTGCTCTGTTACTGTAGACTCCAGGTACGCCCCTGTGTGTGTGTGTGTGTGTGTGTGTGTGTGTGTGTATGTGTGTGTTTGTGTGTGTGTGTGTGTGGGGGTGCATTTGTATTGCCATCAAATATTCACAGCCAGAACTTTTGCGTTTTTCAATTGTACTGATTTTTTTGTAAGGTTCACAGTATTTTCAATCCAAAACAAAATGTATAATTTAATCTTTACTTTAATATTTTATCTTTTACATTTTTAAGTAAATTTTTATTTTATTTAAATTTTTTCAAATATTTTTAATATTTAACTTTATTCTAAAAATTAAGAAAAAAATGTAATTTATTCTTTTGAATTATTTTTTACTGTTTTAATTTGTTGCTGTAGACTCCAGGTACGCCCCTGTGTGTGTGTGTGTGTGTGTGTGTGTGTGTGTGTGTGTGTGTGTGTGTGTGTGTGTGTGTGTGTGTGTGCATTTTTATTGCCATCAAATGTGTGCAGCCAGAACTTTTGCGTTTTTCAATTGTAATGATTATTTTTGTAAGGTTCAGAGTATTTTAAACCAAAACAAAATGAATATTTTAATTTTAATTTTAATGTTTTATTTATAATTTATTTTTGTTTATTTCTTTTTTATTTAAAATGTTTTAAAAATATATATATATTTTTTAAATTTTCTTTTAATCCATTTTTTTTTTTACAGTTTTAATTTGTACTTTTTTCCCCAATACACTATCTTTAGTGAAGTAAAAATGACATGTGGTCTTTTTTCTATTGTATTTTCTGTCACAAGAAGTTGCCACTTTCGTCAAATGGGACCAACAAATGACAGCATGTTGCTTCCTTTAAAGAAGATAGCATTTTAATTTCCATACTCAGTCCACCTCACGCTATTTGTAGTTGAGGTTTGAGTGATTTGTTTGTTGCTTGTTCCTTGTGCAGAACAGACGGAGTAATTCTCACCATGTTTGTATAAAGTTTCACACATATGAGCAAACAACCGCAAACACTGCTCAGAAATAAGAACAACAACTTCTTGTATAACCATCTGTGATCAAAGCAGGCCAGATTTGTTCTTCTTGAATAATTTTACACTCTGATGTGATATTTTTATCATGTAAGAAGTCATGCTGATATAGAGAGATTTTAGGCCCAAGGTCTGCAAGAGTGAATATAGTCAACTGCAACAAAGGAAAGAAGTATGACAGGATATTTGACCGGTGCGTTGCTGTGTGTAATTAAATTAATCTTTGGCTCTCTTGTATCAAACAATCAATCTTAATTTGTATCGCACCAAATCACAGCAAATGTTATCTGAAGACTCTTTCCAAACAGAGCAGGTCTAGACCGTACTCTATGTTCTATTATTAACAAAGACCCAACATCAAGACCGGATCAGATCCAGTCCCATCTTACAGACAGGACTCAGTCGGATGTCATCTTAATCCACCATGAGCAGAGCACTTTGCAGCATTTAGCAAGTTACAGTGGCAAGGACAAACTTCCTTTAACAGGCAGAAACCTCCAGCAGGACCAGACTCATGTTAGACACACATCTGCTGAGACCGTGTTGGAGAGAGGGATAGAGGGAGATGAAGAGAGAGAGAGATGATAGTGGTGAGACGGATAGTAGTAGTAGTTGTAGCCGCTGGAGTCTGGCACGTCCACAGCAGCAGGAACCTATGAGACAAGGGAGCTCAGGGACTCCAGAGAGGTCTATGGTTAGGAACTTTAATGGGACAGGAAGAGTTAAAGTAAGAGACAGCCAAACTGAAAGACTGGATCTCAGTCTAAGCCTATAGCAGCATAACTAAGAGCTGGTCCAAGCTTGAGCCAGCCCTAACAATAAGCTTTATCTGCTGTTGGACAATTGCACGGTTTTCTCCCCTCAAATCAAAGAACTGCTGTATTCATGCAAAAACAATCTAAGTGTGAATTTTATGAAACAACTTTCCTTGAATTTGCAGCTCTGTAAATTAAGTTTAACTTTAAAATTTCCCCTTTTAAACTTTTTCTAAATTGGAACCAAGAGCGGGAACCAAAGATCTTGAAAGATCTGTCCTGAAAAAACACAGTTAGTGAAGATATAACGTCTCTCTCTCTCTCTCTCTCTCTCTCTCTCTCTCTCTCTCTCTCTCTCTCTCTGTCTCTCTCTCTCTCCGTCTCACTCTCTCTCTCTCTCTCTCTCTCTCTCTCTCTCTCTCTCTCTGTCTGTAGTACTACTGCTGTAAGAAGAATGGGTCTGACAGCGCCTCCATCTCTCAGCAACACTTTGCCTGCAACGCCTGCAGTGTCTCCGGCCTGGACGGCCCGAACATCACCCCGCTGTCCATGTCTCCGCCGGAGCTTCCCTTATCCTCCTCAGACCTCACCAAACCCACAGAGGGGCGGCGGCGTTACTGCCCCACCTGCTCCCCCTATGACTCACCTTTCTACATCCGCACCACAGATGAGATGCGCAACGGTGGCGAGCGCATCACCTACATGCCCACACACTATGACAACCAGGCGCTGTCGATGCCGCTGCCCGCTGTCCGAGGCACCCTGCTGAGGGACGCCCACCGAGGGAGACCGCCTGATTTCTACACCAACACCCGAGCCATCAGCACCGAGGTGTGAGCCCTCGACACCACCCTTACACACGGACTCACTCCTCTCTTCACTTACACACACACTTAAGTCAATTTGAAACCTCCTGCAGGAGCCGGTGATGGTTGTGGAGGTCACATGATCACATTTATTACAGTTTTGTGGATTTAAATGAACAATCCATGAGACAAACAAACAGATAAACCTGAGTCTTCACTTTATACCATTAGCATTTGTTTGCTTAGATAGTCATTGTGTAAGTGAGGGTAGATCAAAGTGTAGAAAACATCTATTTTAAGGCCCATCATAAAGGGTGTGGTTACAATCTGTTGACTGTTACTGTGTCTTTCCTGACTGAGGGCTATCTTAGGTCGTCTATGATCCTTCACACCTTCCTGATGAAGACAATAAAGGATGTATTAGAATAAAGCAATGACAGGATTCATGGAGACTTACATATGTTTGATAAGAAAAAGGAGGATTAGTAAAAAGCCTTTGCAGCTTTCAGATCTCTGAGCATGTCTCAGTTACAGGGATGGTGGAGGAGGCGGAGGGTCGACTGGAGCTTTTTCTATGCAAACTTCTGCAGCTCTTCACGTCCAGTCATCACCTTTCTGCCGTTCTCGTCCCATCATGTAACTTTAACATATGAAATATTAAGAAACATGCGCATTTAAAGCCGGATAGCTCATACGAAAAGGTCGAACTCATCCTCCACTTGATCAGCCGAGGGGTACCGCCTGTGAAAAATCAAGGGCACTTCCTGCAGCCCTTGAACGCAACATCTGTACTCTTGAAGTGAAGTGAAGATTTTTTTCTTTTGACATCGATGCAAAAAGTTTGATATGTAAATATAACCGGACCGTGTTGTGGAAGAGATGCACCCTGGGATGTGAACATGATGTACTTTGAATGTGTGATTTACTAGTTTGTGCTATTTTGTCCACACACTCCTCCTATACTCCTGAACTACTCACACGTTGCATTCTTTCTTTTGGATCTTTGTTCATACTGTAATGAACTAAGACCACAGTTATGTGATGAAGACCTTTTCACAGAGCCCCCCCCCCCTTTTTCTACATGACACTTGTGCAGCATTGCTTACCGTAAATGATAATACTCTGTGATGTGGATCATTACATTTGTGTGTGCAGCAGGATTCACTGAGGCTGAACAGGCAATGCAAGAAACCTTACCTGGTTTGATAAGGTTGAAATGCAGTCCTCTGTCTCTTACAGGACTTCAAACTGATATTAACATCATCAATCAGAAGCTGCTCCTTTGATTTATCAATTTCTTTACATTAACTGCACCATAACACTGAAGTCCTGAAAGTTCTCCTCACCATAGTTATAGGTTTTCTCTGTATTTACTCAAAAGGGCAAAAAAAATAAACAGAGGACGTGTGAAATGAAAGTTTGACACTTTTAATTTGGGGTGAAATCTGGACACGGAAATCTGAAGTCTCTGAAGAGGATTCATTGAATCCCTGTTGTTGTCCACTACCACAGATAGTGACTCATTGATCCGTCATCGTTCATTTATTTAGGTATTGTATTATCTATATATTTTACTACTTACCTAACTAGTTATCTTTGAAAACAGAAACAGGCTTTTTAGAACTGTGTTAAAAACAAATATTGTACCTGGTAAATACAGAAACAGTAATATTTGACAGTGTTAACTTTTGACAATTAAAGATTTGTAACTGCTTGAAACGGCTCTTTGTGTGATGATTCACAAAACTACATAAACTTTTAATGTCAATGTTTCTTCAAGACAGTCCAGCTGCAGACCTCCACTCTCAGCCGACTCTCTTGCAGGCTCCCCTCTGAGACCTTTTCCACCGTCAGAAGGATTAAGCCGGCTGAGAGTGGAGGTGGAGGTCTGCAGCTGGACCCCTCTCGGTTTGATTACCTTGGTTAACCTGATTCCTCAATAGTGTTACATTGAAAAAACAAAGTATAAAATGCACGTCATCAATAACACGACATAAATTGGTGGGCACCTCAGTTTGGTGTAATGATCTTGACCATTTTCATTGTTTCATTTGTGCTTCAGTCCGATCACAACCTCTGTGTTTACATTCATTGTTGTCTTAACCTTAAAACAGGGATAGAGGTAGGATAAATTCAAGGTTTAAAGACTTACAGCAACATGATTAACTGGAGCTAAATGTGGAGAATTGTAGCTGTTATTTTCAGTGTGCACAAATTTACAAACGGCGCCCCATACAGGGTACTTTCTGGAACTTCTGAGTGTCTTCCAATCTTGTGCTATAAAAGAGTCTACGCTGCCACCTACTGGTCAGTGCCATAAAACACAACTGGACACTAATTTTATAATACAGTACATCATTTACCACAACAGTGAATGAAGATGACTGAATATAAGTGTTAACAAAAACATCTTTATACAGGTACTTGTTTTAAACAGAAGGGGAGCACAACTTGCACACTTTGAGACCGGTTTAAGCTGGTTTGGATCATTTAGGTCTTCCTCCCAACGAAGTGGAACGAGGCTGATGCTTCTGAAGAGCTAAACCTAAATGAGTATGCTCTGCGGTGGGATGGTGGTCAGCACTGATGCCTCAAAGCCATAAGTTTCCAGTTTGAAATCCCAGCAGAGGCCATCTCATGTGGACACTCCGGCTTCCTGCTCCAGGAGTATTGACAAGGCTGTGGAATTATTAAAATGTACTGGAAAGAAGATAAACCCGAACAAGTAAGCCTTTTAAAGCACCAGGATAGGGAGGTAGTAAGCACAGAGGACTTATAGCAGTGGTGCAAATCATGGCACGGGTACACTTGCATAGAGCTGGAATGTTCTGACATCCTACCACTGCAGTCTAGACCATGCACTGAAAATAACAGCAACCATTCTCCACATTTGGCTCCAAAACGTCATAAAAACGTATGAAAAAGTCATGATTGCATTTCAAGATGGCAGCCACCATGAGAAGACCCGCTCCGTACGAGGAAATCAGGTCTGATGAGTCAGTAATCTCTTTTAAATCCCTTCTTGAAACATACTTCTAACGTAGAGCCTTTCCTGATTTTATCTGATTTATTTTTCTTTTATCTGAGTTTAACCGTTTTCAGAAATATATTTTAACATAATTGTATTCCTTTAGAGTTCTTTTAAAGCTGCTGTTGGTAGTCGTGATATAAACATCCGTTAGGAGAGAGATTTCGAATGTCAACACTACCCCTTCCCACCAGATGTCCTCTTATTCACCTACCCCTTCACTCTCTGCTCCCGTAACCCCGCCCACAAAAGATATTTGTGCGCGTTCTATGAGGAAGAAGTGGCTTCCCAGCCAATCACGGCGACTGAGGGTTGGAGATTAGCTCTGACTGGTCTGTCATAACGAGAACGAGGGGAATAACAACATTGCTTGACACAAAGGCGTTGGAAAACACAGAGATTTCGCCATAATCTCAAATGACTTCACTTACAGATGAGTAACGATGGGTATTGTGACCTTTTCTCCAAACCCAGCAGAAAAAAGTAACATTTTTTACACCATTCATACCAACAGCAGCTTTAAGTGAGTTTTACGTCTTTAAGAATATGTTTTAAATCTTTATTTTTCCTTGTGTGATTTTAAAAACTGCCTGTTTTTATTTTGCTGCCCATGTAAATCACTTTGTAGCTTTATTTTTGAAAAGTGTTGTATAAATAAAATTACTATTGTATAAAATAACACAGTTGGTTTTTAACTCACTAAACTTAGCTTCATTAAATATCAGGTCTCTGGCAGGCAAATCTTTTTTAATAAATGATTTTATTATTAAACACAATCTCAATTTTATGTTTTTTACAGAGACTTGGTTAGACCAAGATAACAGTGCAGCTGTTCACATTGAATCATACCCTCCAAACCTCTCTTTCGTGAGCGAGACTAGAACTCATAAAAAAGGAGGAGGTGTTAGTATAATTTTTAAGATAGGTCTAAATGGGCTTCAATGTGTGTGATGCGCCACAGCTACAGTCTGAAGGGGCTGAGACAAAGCTTTGCAGACCTTAATGGTAAGATCATTGAAGACTACTTTAGACGTGGATTCACAAATTGGTAAATTTTTTGTTGTATTGGAGGAATCTCACAATGTCAAAGTCAGCCTCCGGACCCTGGAGAGAAAACTACAGAAGAACCAATTGTGGAGGGGACAAAATAAGACAGATGAAGCTCAAGTGGCAGCCTTCTTAGACTATCAGTTGCAAACGTTTGGCAAGCAACACGGGTACAGTTGGATGCACCAAATATGTTGGATGGCCAGGATAATTACAGAAGAGAAACTGTGCGGCAATTGATGCGACTGATGGATGGGAGCAGGATAGAACTGTGTGCGCACAACAGTTTGAGACGGCATGTGTATGTCCATCGTGGGCCAAACTATATGGCATATAGATGGCTATGACAAATTAAAGTTAACTTTTTTTTTCACTTTTCCTAAATTATTATTATTTATTTATTTTTACTTTTCCTAAAACTTTTTTTTTTGTAACTTTTCCTAAATTATTATTATTTTTTTCCCTTTTCCCTAATTTTTTTTTTTTTTTTACTTTTCCTAAAAAAAAATTTTTTTTCACTTTTCCTAAATTATTATTATTATTTTTTTTTTTTCACTTTTCCTAAAAAAAAATTTTTTTTACTTTTCCTGAAACTTTTTTTTTTTTTTTTTACCTTTTCCTAAATTATTATTATTCTTATTAATTTTTTTTTCACTTTTCCTAAAAAAAAATTTTTTTTAATTATTATTTTTTTTTTAAACAGGCGGTGACGGGCTTCCATACATTTCCGCCAATTTAAACGCCAAAATAAAATTTCCTAAGTAAACATTTTATGTTCAAGTCCTTTTAGAGTCTGAAGTACAGCGCATGCGTGAAGTTATCCTCGCATTCCAAACCGGAAGGCGTGTCACTGAACTCCCGAGTGATTCATCTTATCACACATATACGATCTTCGCTGCAACTCTTCTGACAGCTACCTAAGCTAGCAAGCAACTCTACAACGCTTCAAACAAGTAAGTTGACAGCTCTTTAATGAACTCTCTGGCTCCTCTCAGTGTGTGACTCTCCTGCAGGGTGGACAGAGAGGTTCTTTTCCTTCTTCATTCTCGGTGTTTTCCTCCGGACGGGGCCGGGCGGGGTGCTGCTGTGTTGCTCCTCTAAAGAGTGGTTCAACTGTTTTGGACTTCGAGCTGGTTAGCGTTAGCCAAACTTAGCATTAGCTTGCTTTCCTACCCTGATGGACTCAGGTACTTCCTGTTAAGCTGGCATTCACCTGTCCTGACGTCCTGACAGCTTACCTGAGACACAACCAGGTCAGTGTTCCAGCAGCGAGGAGACGACTGCTGTGATTGTGCTGATAAGTTGTCGTTAGCTTGTGTGCTGTGTTGCATTATTAGCTAGCTGTTATGAAAGGGTTCTATCCGCCTTACAGATCTGCTCGTTTCAGACACACAACATATTTAAATGAAAGCACTGCATGTTAAAAACAAGAGAAGCTGCTGCTGCTGCACCAAGCTCGCCTGCTGCTGCTGCTGCACCAAGCTCTCCTGCTGCTGATGCTGTGAGGCTGAGATGAGCTCCATCCAGGCCTGCAGACACCAGTGAGAGCTGCATTCACACCACACTGCTATGATTAATGAAAATACACCTTTATTAAGATTTAAGTGTCTTTCTATCTGGGGATCAGAGCAGCAACATCTGCATTATTGATGCCATCAGGTGACAGGATTTGTGAGATTTGAGATTTTCTTTTACCACCCTGTAAAGTTAAATTCACCTGGAGGAGTCTCTTGTGTTTGTAATCTAATGTACTCATGCAGAAGCTGCATCTTTAGATCTCCTCCAGGATGTGTGTCTGGATGATATCAGAACCACAGTCTGAGTGAGACACTTTAAATTAGATGAAGCAGGGCCTGATAGTGTCAACAAGAAGATTGTTTTTGCATTTTATTCTGATTTTAAATGAGTAATTACAGACTCCAGGGAGGACACTTGATGCTTTTTGAAAGTGAAGCATGTTACAGCACTTAAACAAAGCTTTTGAAAAGTAATCAGAGACATGGCTTTTTAATGCTGCTTTTAATGTGGAATAATTTCTTTAAATTTACTGCTAAATATTTTATTTTATTTTTTATTATATCTTATTCTGTTATTTTATTTTTCTAGTATGTATCTGATCTTATTTACTTTATTTAATTTAATTTTTTAAGTATTTAATTTTACTATCCTCTATCTTGTTTTAGTACTGTATCATTTTACCTAAAGCTGAAGCAGGGCCTGATAATGAAAACTAAATGATTTTTATTGCATTTTATTCTCATTTTAAATACAGTTACAGACTTTTTGGGAGGACATTTGATGCTTTTTGAAAATGAAGCATGTTACAGCACTTAAACATAGCTTTTGAAAAATAATCAAAGACATGGCTTTTTAATATTAGCTTTAATTTGGAATAATTTGTTTAAATTGTTTTTATTTTTATTCTATCTTATTTTGTTATTTTTTGTTTTTCTAGTATTTATCTGATCTTATTTATTTAATTTAATTTAATTTTTTAAGTATTTAATTTTTACTGTCCTCTATCTTGTTTTAGTCCTGTATCATTTACCTATAGCTGCAGCAGGGCTGGATCATGACAACTAAAAGATTGTTATTGCATTTTATTCTAATTTTAAATGAGTAATTACAGACTCTAGGGAGGACATTTGATGCTTTTTGAAAGTGAAGCATGTTACTTCAACTTAGCTTGTGAAAAGTAATCAAAGACATGGCTTTTAAATCTTGCTTTTAATTTGGAATAATTTTTTTAAATTGACTGCTAAATATTACATTTTTTTATTCTATCTTATTTTGTTATTTTTTGTTTTTCTAGTTTTTATCTTATCTTATTTATTTTATTTTATTTTTTAAGTATTTAATTTTACTATCCTCTATCTTGTTTAAGTCCTGTATTGTTTTACCTAAAATTTTTAAATGAGTAATTACAGACTTTTTGGGAGGACATTTGATGCTTTTTGAAAGTGAAGCCTGTTACTTCAACTTAGCTTGTGAAAAGTAATCAAAAACATGGCTTTTTAATCCTGGGCCAAACTACATATGGCATATAGATG
The DNA here is from genome assembly GCF_009762535.1 of Notolabrus celidotus. Lineage (NCBI taxonomy): Eukaryota > Metazoa > Chordata > Actinopteri > Labriformes > Labridae > Notolabrus > Notolabrus celidotus. Next base: position 4,488,289 of record NC_048273.1, on the reverse strand, counting down.
GCTATGACAAATTAAAGTTAACTTTTTTTTTCACTTTTCCTAATTTTTTTTTTTTTTTTTTTACTTTTCCTACAAAATTTTTTTTTTCATTTTTCCTAAATTATTATTATTTTCATTTTCATTTTTCAAAACATGGCTTTTTAATCTTGCTTTTAATTTCTTTTTAGCCCTGGACTGCATTATTCCCATAATTACTACCATTACTGTTATAACCATTGTTTTAAAAATATTTTATTTTATTTATTTTATTCTCTTATTTTGTTATTTTATTTTTCTAGCATTTATCTGATCTTATTTTATTTATTTTATTGTATTTTTTAAGTATTTCGTTTAATTATCCTCTATCTTGTTTTAGTCCTGTATCATTTACCTGTAGCTGCAGCAGGGCCTGATAATGACAACTAAAAGATTATTATTGCATTTTTCTTCTTCTTCTTTTACCAATTCTGTTAATTGAACAAAATATATTGACATTACAACGACACGTGTAAACATTTTTTAAAAAATCCTTTAAATGTAGAAAAGAAAACTGTGAAGATGATGCTCCTGTCAGGATAAACAAGGTGCTTACATGTGCATATATACAAACCTGTACAGATCCATACATCCAGAAAAGTAACCCCTCCTCCCCAGCCAGGCTCTGTAGTGGAAACTTGTCTGAGTATATTTAATTTTTTTAAGTGTTAGAAAGGAGACTGTATCCTGTAACCACCTTACATCAGATGGAGGGTTTGGAGACTTCCACTGTAAAAGTAAACAGCGTCTAGCTCGCAGTGAGGTAAAGTTAATAACTTCCTTTTGAGCAGAACTGAAAAGACTTGACTTCATCTGGAGTCCCAAAAAAAGCATGACGACTGACTTGGAATGAAAGTACCCAGACTGAAAGTTTCATACGTGTGTACAGAGAAACAACAGGACTGAAGTGACAGTCAAACACTTGTCACATTTGTCTTCTACCTCTTTATGAAACTCAGCAAGTCTTTATTTAGAGAAATGAGCCCGAGTACGAGGTGCATGAGAAGCAACAGCCTGCATCCCTCTTACAGCATCCTCCCACCACCTCACTTAGATGAAGTCCTGACTCTATTGCATCTTATTATCCCACACCCAGACGTTAACAGCAGATCCTTTAATAAGACCTGGATTTTGGATCAGACCTTCTTTCTTCCATAGCTCATGTGCTCGTTGTAGGTGCTTTCAGTGATGGAGAGGAGTCAGTATGTGCACCCTGACCGGTCTGCAGCTGCACAGCCTCACACACCACGAACTGTGATGCACCGTCTGACACCTCTCTATCAGAACACCAACACGGCCTGGTCCTTGTCAAAGTCACTCATGTCCTTACACTCCTTCATTTCTCCTTCTTCTTGCATCACCTTCAATGACACAAAGTCAGCTTTTCCCATCTTTATAAACATGACGTTATTCTACTTTTGTGTTTGTGTAATATTCCTTTAAACTGACAGGATTTCTTGGTCCTATGGTGGTAATAACGTACTCACCGTGGAGTGTCTGTGCCTGAAAGTAGACTGCAGCTGTTTGAACAGGAACTCACTGTGTAAAAGTAGGCCAAACTATTCAACCAAAGGTACCAGAGTGGCCTTTTGTTGCAAGTCTTGCTTTCTATGTTAGGAAGGAGCTGCTTTAAGAGTCAGCACTGTGTAAGCAGTCTGAACAATAACCAGTGTGTTTGGTATTAATCACATTTTTATTGGATTTACTGGAAACACGTATTATTCCTCCAGAGAATGTCTGCTGTGTTTCCGCCGTGTGAAAACTGTCTCTCTTAGTAGTCGTCATATTGTTGAATCTGTCACATGACCAGTTATTTGACTGTGAAAATAACTTAACGGGAAGTGATTCAGTAGCAGGTGTAAGGTGTCACTAAAAAAAGATCCTCAAAGCAACAGAGCTGCTTTCACTTCGCATTTCAGTCAGTGCTGCTGTGAGAATCAACTTTTGAGTCTCAGTTTCCTTGTAAGACTATCTAAGTGGGATGTTTTTGTGTTTTTGCACTTTTGCCCAGCTCTTGTTTTAGGATCAGCCTCAGCCGAGCCCCAACAGTGTTATTATTGTCTCCTTAAACAGGTCTGTTCAGTGTGTGTACGGTGATAGTAGAGACCGGGCAGCTCTACATGTGTGTCTCTCAGATGACAAAACAAATAGAGTCAGACTGAGGCGTGAGTCAGACAGGTAGACCATTATTCTGCTGGAAGAGAAATTAGGCAACAATAGCTCAGATGACAAACAACGTCATGAACTAGAAGGTGATGAAACACAAACTCAGGGATGGGCATTTCAAGCCAGAATACTATTCCATAATCACTAACATCTAGGGGTGTAATGATTCTTTTTAACTATGATTCTTTTTAACTATGATTCTTTTTAACTATGATTCTTTTTAACTACGATTCTTTTTAACTATGATTCTTTTTAACTATGATTCTTTTTAACTATGATTCTTTTTAACTATGATTCTTTTTAACTACGATTCTTTTTAACTATGATTCTTTTTAACTATGATTCTTTTTAACTATGATTCTTTTTAACTATGATTCTTTTTAACTATGATTCTTTTTAACTACGATTCTTTTTAACTATGATTCTTTTTAACTACGATTCTTTTTAACTATGATTCTTTTTAACTATGATTCTTTTTAGCTACGATTCTTTTTAACTACGATTCTTTTTAACTATGATTCTTTTTAACTACGATTCTTTTTAACTATGATTCTTTTTAACTACGATTCTTTTTAACTATGATTCTTTTTAACTACGATTCTTTTTACTATGATTCTTTTTAACTATGATTCTTTTTAACTATGATTCTTTTTAACTACGATTCTTTTTAACTACGATTCTTTTTAACTATGATTCTTTTTAACTACGATTCTTTTTAACTATGATTCTTTTTAACTACGATTCTTTTTAACTATGATTCTTTTTAACTACGATTCTTTTTAACTATGATTCTTTTTAACTACGATTCTTTTTACTATGATTCTTTTTAACTATGATTCTTTTTAACTATGATTCTTTTTAACTACGATTCTTTTTAACTATGATTCTTTTTAACTACGATTCTTTTTAACTACGATTCTTTTTAACTATGATTCTTTTTAACTATGATTCTTTTTAACTACGATTCTTTTTAACTACGATTCTTTTTAACTACGATTCTTTTTAACTATGATTCTTTTTAACTATGATTCTTTTTAACTACGATTCTTTTTAACTATGATTCTTTTTAACTACGATTCTTTTTAACTATGATTCTTTTTAACTATGATTCTTTTTAACTACGATTCTTTTTAACTATGATTCTTTTTAACTATGATTCTTTTTAACTATGATTCTTTTTAACTATGATTCTTTTTAACTATGATTCTTTTTAACTATGATTCTTTTTAACTACGATTCTTTTTAACTACGATTCTTTTTAACTACGATTCTTTTTAACTATGATTCTTTTTAACTACGATTCTTTTTAACTACGATTCGTTTTAACTACGATTCTTTTTAACTACGATTCTTTTTAACTACGATTCTTTTTAACTACGATTCTTTTTAACTATGATTCTTTTTAACTACGATTCTTTTAACTACGATTCTTTCAACTATGATTCTTTTTAACTATGATTCTTTTTAACTACGATTCTTTTAACTACGATTCTTTTTAACTACGATTCTTTTTAACTACGATTCTTTTTAACTACGATTCTTTTTAACTACGATTCTTTTTAACTACGATTCTTTTTAACTATGATTCTTTTTAACTACGATTCTTTTTAACTATGATTCTTTTTAACTATGATTCTTTTTAACTACGATTCTTTTTAACTACGATTCTTTTTAACTACGATTCTTTTTAACTACGATTCTTTTTAACTACGATTCTTTTTAACTACGATTCTTTTTAACTACGATTCTTTTTAACTACGATTCTTTTTAACTACGATTCTTTTTAACTACGATTCTTTTTAACTACGATTCTTTTTAACTATGATTCTTTTTAACTACGATTCTTTTTAACTACGATTCTTTTTAACTACGATTCTTTTTAACTACGATTCTTTTTAACTATGATTCTTTTTAACTATGATTCTTTTTAACTACGATTCTTTTTAACTATGATTCTTTTTAACTATGATTCTTTTTAACTATGATTCTTTTTAACTATGATTCTTTTTAACTATGATTCTTTTTAACTATGATTCGATTGGTATCATGATTCGTGGTTGCCGATTAAAGGACGATATTGGTTCATTTAGAATGATACGATCCGAATTTATTCAGTGACTTGAAATCGATTCAGTAACTTTTTAGTCAATAATTCAACCAGTGTGACTGTGAAATAAATCCCTTGATAGTAGGGATGGGTACCTTTCAAATTTGAACCGATACGGTACTGATACCTGGTACCTGGGAATCGGTACCGGTACTCAACGGTACAAATTTCCGGTACTTTTGTGTGTTTATGTGGTAATACATTTTAATTAAAAAAAAAAAAAATCTCAAATTTGTTTAATTTAACATATTTATTTAATTTAACATGAATTGAACAGAAACAGGATTATATAGGTGATTAGATATATTAGCTGACACGTGCTCGTGGCGTCTAATTGTTCTTTCGGGAGTTTATCAATGAACACACGTGAATGTCTGCGGACGGGAAAAAGTCAGTTCTCTGTCTCTTTATAATAACAGGACACACAACTTACTTGTTGGGCATTCACGCACACAGGAACGGTTATAAACAGGGCAGTTAGTTGGAGCGAGAGGGTCAGTCTCAACCATAGACTGTATGAAATAAACTAAATCGTCCTGCAGTTCTGCCTCGCGCTGAGTGCGCGCGCCCGTCAGCTGCAGGCTCCGTTTGGCGCGTTCCCGCGCAGAAAGCAGAAAGCAGAAAGCAGAAAGCAGAAAGCAGAGCAGAGACGTTCACCCGATCAGTCTCTGACTTTATTACAGGGCTAAAGTATGGAAAATCGCCTTCTCTTCCCCTCCCGCAAAGTCAAAGGGATGCGTTCCGGTAAACATGGTACCGTTTGATTTTACCTGAGTCGGTACTCGGTAGTACCGACGGAATTCGGTCGGTACCTATAAAAGTACCGAATTCGGTACCCATCCCTAATCAAGACGGCTGTGCCTTTTATTGTAAGACTTGTAATCTCAAAATCTTTGAAATTACTACGTTACGAAAAAATTCACCCCCCGTACAGTGTGTGCCGATCGAGAAATGAGCTATCCAGACTACACTTGTCTTTTGTACCAGGCTGTAAACATGTTTATTTCTGCTGTAAAGATCGGCTTCTTTTAATTGTTGTGTATGTGGTTTCTGGTACTTCCGGAACCACCCTCAAGTGGACACTTGAGGAACTGCAGTTTTTAGAACTTCCACATTGGACTCATATTTTTAGACTGGAGGTTGCCACTTTGGTTGGTGGCCTACCAATGGGGCGCTGCCATCACATGCTGTTTCTCAGTGGCCTGTCGGTCACAGTCTAGGTGCCTCCAAAAGGGAAAGGCCAGTTTCAAACTGTCTCACGAGTGCTAGCGATATCATTGCGGATGTAATCTTGTCAGCTAACAATGCCAATGTGGCTCAGTGGGTAGAGTTGGTCGTCAATCAATTGGAAGGTTGGCAGTTCGATCTCAGCTCCTGCAGTCACATGTGGAAGTGTCCTTGGGCAAGACAGAACACCAGATGTCTCCTGTTGTTCAGCTGCGTTTGAATGAGATTAGCTAACACTGATGGTCCCTTACTATAGCAGCCTCTGCCATCAGTGAATGGGTGGATGTGACGAGTAGTGTAAAAGTGCTTTGAGTGGTAAGAAAGACTAGAAAAGAGATATAGAAGTACAAGTCCCGAATCACATCATTTCCCATTCCTATTATTTAATGCAGTCAGAAAACAGCTTTGAGACTCTCAATCGCCACCATCTGGTGGGAATACCGTATTACAGCTGGGGAGTGGAGAAAATGATGAAAAATTGTACTTTTAAAATGAGAAAATATCCACATTAACTCTTTCATTTTAATAAGTGATGGAGCATTTGAGAATCCTGACTCATCCCCTCACTTCTCCTCTCCCTCTATGAAGCTTCCTGCTCAGACTCCAGTAACTGGGATTACATTTATGCGACTCTGTTGACTCTGTTGTATCTTTAACTAAACATCAGGGCGAGTCGACCCACAGAAACACACACACCCTCATTGATGCAATGTTTCTGGTTAGCTCAGTGGCTGTGGGTGTTATTCAGCCGGTCTCATCACAGTTTCCATAGAGGCAGCGGTTAGGGCCGAACTGGAGGCTGGATGTGACACCGGGCGAGTCTGAGTGAGAGTCAGAGAAGAGGACTCAGAGCTAGGAAGGACAGACAGAGAGATTTGACGTTGTACTTTTCATTTCATACCATAAACACAGCGCTGCATTAAATCCCTGAGCCTGTGTGTTTGTGTGTGTTTGTGTATGTGTGTGTGTGTGTGTGTTTGGGAGGGAGCTCGTGGGATGTTCTGTTCCCCGCACAGTAAATATGAAGTATTTAGAATTAATTGCAGCTTCGTATCACTGGATTGTCTTAACCACATCAGAGCCGAGACACGAGCTCCGACCGGATACGTGCAAGCATTTCCCAGCATGCACCGTTTCTGAGGTATCTTCTCATCGCAGCGCCTAATCAGCGGGATAGTCTGCTTTCAGCTCCACGCTGCCCTCTCCGTAATTCAATAAGTGTGATCGGAGCACATGACCCTGCTGATCTCTGTGTGTGTGTGTGTGTGTGTGAATATAATTTGCCTGGGTTAAGTGTGTATGAATGCCCTTTGTATGCATGTAATCATGTCAGTGTGTGTGGATGAATGCTCTCTTCATGCAATAGCTCTCTACTTTGTGTCTCTGTGTGTGTGTGTGTGTGTGTGTGTGTGTGTGTGTGTGTGTGTGTCTCTGTGTGTGTGTGTGTCAAAGTGCAGGAATGTGTGCTTTCCTCTTTGCAGCATCATCTTAAAAACACCGCTCAACTCAACCCCTCATCGAGCTTGGTAAAAACGCCTTCCAGCCTTTACACACCACTTGCTGTTACTATAATCATCATTAATGAAGTGTTGCAAAAATCTGTGGTTTTATTTATCTATGTTCTCACTTGTAACCAGGTTTCAACTAGCTTTACCTCAGGCCATATTTATGTGGGATGTGATCCTGCTCGTGGCTAAATGTTGGAGCCAGCAGCAGGATGGAACATGTAGAGACGAAGGGGTTGATGAAGGTGTGCAGACTGACGTGACCGTGCTTGTTTGTTGGTGCTGTAAACACACAGTGCATGACAACTGGTAGAAATACATGAATCAAAACATTAGCATCAGACAGATTATATATCTGCTACTGAGCTCAAGTAGAGTCTGATACAAACACAACAGTTCTGAGGAATCTGACCTATGAAGTGAGAAATACATTCACATAAATACTTAATGTACATGCCCTCAGAAAGATGAAGTATAGGATCACATCCTGATTGAATTTCTACATCCAGCAGATGACATTATAAGAAATCAAGTGTCTGAAGTCATCCTCAGATCATGTTTCAGCTTCTTATTAAATCTGCACCACGTCTGAAGATATTTGCTCTGAATCTGGGATGATATTGTCGTGCATAAAAACTCAGTTGTGGTTCGTTGATGTCTTTCACATTATAAGAAGCACGCGGCACATGATGCTAAACTTTAACCTAATTTAGTTTTGCTTTGTTAATCTAATAAATCATTTAAAGATGGAACTACTTCTACCATTTTTAGATCATGTTGTAGCTCTACAATGAAATGTGCAAGCTTTGAGTTTAAAACATTTTTTTTCTCTTATGGTTGTAATGGTACTAAAAAAATGTGCTACTGGCACATGTTTTTTTTTTTTAGAGGAAATCAGCACTTAAAGGTGACATATTCTGCTCTTTTTCATCAAAATATATTGGTCTAAGAGGTCCCCAAAACATGTCTTTAAAGTTTATGCTAATAAAAACACTTTGAAATCAGATTTTGGTCTGCCTGAAAACTCCTCTTTTTCAGCCCTGCTCAGAACAGGCTGTTTTCTGTGTCTGTGCCTTTAAATGAGAATGAGCTCTCTGACCACGCCCCCTCAGGAAGTGGGTGTGGCCTCAGGCTCTCCAGCACGTTGATCTAATGTTACATGTTGGCTGAATATACACGGCTGCTCACAGACCCGCGTTACTTCAACCCTCTGAATCTGATCCAGAATCTGATCCCTGACGGAGAGGCGCCTGCAGCAGGACCTTTCTGAACCATTGGTCACAGATTTAGTGTTTCTTGTTGTTTTATTTGTCAGTATGTCGACGTGTGTCTTGGTACACAGCTACGAACATGTAGCTATGTGGCTATGCTAACTAGCGCTAGCACTTTTCCATGAAAAATAAAAATCATCCACTAGATCTTCAAATCTGCAGACGTGGGGAGTCAAACCGACCTTTGTAAGACAGCCTACAACTAGCATGCCTCCCTCCTAAGCTCCTTGTTAGCACACATGTGTGCAGGGAATGAAAAACGGAGGAGGGGTTGAGTTGTATTTTATACAGTCTATGGTCTGAACAAGCTCCAAGCTCTGACTTCCTGTTACAGACCGGATGTTGTTGTGACGTATGAAAAACACTGAAAACTGAAACGGCTGGTTTCAGCACACATTTACAGAAAGGTGGAGAAATCAGAACAGGGGCAGAATGGATTCTTTTCATTTTCAGGGGGTTTGTAGACAGGGACACATATTTCAGGTAGAGAACCATTAAAAAGTCAATTTTACATGATATGTCACCTTTAAAATATATTTTCCTTCATGAGGACCTTAGAGAGCTTTTAACTTTGACACACTCTCTGAAGTGCAGCACAGTTCAGTTCAGGCTTGTAGAGCTGTGCTCACATTTCCTTTTCTCTTTCTCTTTTCATTTTGAATGAAACCGAATCAGGCAGATTCCTCTCAAAGCTGATTTTGTGAGTAAATGTCAGAGATCTATTCACCACATTAGGAATAGTTTAGTCAGGTAACTAATAACAATGCTGAATTTTTGTGTTTTTGGTGTAGATGCAGGCTGTCTGTCCTGCTGCCTGATAGGGATGGGCATTTCATTGGCTTCTATTCAATGATTATTGGAATAGCACCATTTTTTGCAAGATGACACGATCTATCCATACAACCGACACACATACACTGCTCCTCACTAACACACACACACACACACACACACACACACACACACACACACACACACACACACACACACACACACACACACACACACACACACACACACACACACACACACACCTCTCTCTCCCATTGTTTGAGTTCATTGCACTTAACTGATCACAGACAATGAAACCTCTGTATGTTTGGAGGTGATTTGTTGAGGAAGTCACTGCACAGTTTCAGTAGCCGACTTGCATTCCCGTTATTGGTCAGTGTGGCGACCTGGGTCGGTTCCATAGACTGTATAGATAATGGACGTAGTATCCATGACGTCACCCATCTGTTCCCGAGCGCTGTTTTGAAGCCAATCGACGGCGGCAGCCATATTGGAAATGTGGAACTCAACGGCGGCAGAGTGTGACGTAAAGAGGCGGGGTTTGAGCCTCCTAGCCAACAGCAATGTGTTCCCGCCTGTCAATCAAGGCAGTCATGTCCTTATTTGGGCAAAACTGGTAATCTTAATATCTTCTGAACCTGTTGCGTTAGAAAAAAATTCAACCCTGTATAGTGTGTGCCGATAGAGAAATGAGCGACATAGAGCCAAGACGCTTTTTGTACCAGACTGTAAACATGTTTATTTCTGCTGGAAAGATCGTCTTCTTTGAATTGGTGTGTATGTGGTTTCCGGTGTTTCTGCAGCCAGCCTCGGATTTTCGATGAATTGCAGTTTATAACACTTCTGCATGGGCTTCATATTTTGAGACCAGAGGTTGCCGCTTGGTCAGTACGCGTCTGCACTGAACCGAAAGGGCCGTAATGAAACACTTCAGTACGAATAAGCTACATGTACTTTTACACCGTTATTAGCTCATGAATAAATAATAAATGCAGCATCTCTTATTAGAATGTTTCCTCTGACATCTGAAAAGTACGTTCATGTTTGCATGCAGGACTTTGTCGGGGCTCCTTCATCATGAATTACTGCATCAATGCAGCGTGAAGTGAGTTGTGATTGAAACCCAGGTTAGCTTGTTAGCGACCTTTAGCTTGTATATTTTGGCGTCAGGTGTTGCTCATCTTCCTCTTGACAGATATTCAACAGATTCTCTTTGGGGTTCAGGTCAGGTGGGTTGACTCAGTTATATCCCGGTCGGCTTCTGAACTCTATATCTCTGTATCTATGAAATCTGTCTCTGTTGTGCACACAGGCTGCCCCCCTACAGAGCCGGGCTGACAGGAAGGGGAGAACTTTAACCCCGGTCTCCCCAGCCGACTCGGAGTACAGCAGCCAGCCATGGATGACAGCTCCTCGCTCGGAAAAGTCAGCAGCTCTACAGAGTCCGTGGCCACCGTCACCAGCGAGGAGTTCGTTCTGGTCCAGTCCAGTGCTGCCGGGTCACCTCAGGGCTCAGGGGGGAAACCAAAACTCAAGGTCAGAACAACAAACAACCGGACTGTGTGGCTTTTAATTTAGAGTATTTATATTCATCCCTGGACTGTATTATTATAATCATTATTTTAAAAACATTCATTTATATTATTTATGTCTTAATCTTTTTTTACTTGAACTGTTATTTTATTTTACTTTGTTCCCTTTATTATTTTATTGATTTTACTGAATTTATTTTGTTTTAATTTTAAGTATTTTTATGATCTTCTTTATTCTTTTATAATTTTACCCGTTTCTATCTCTCTGTTCTTTTCTGATGCACTTTTGGCCCAAGCACCGACACACTTTCTGTCTTTCTTTCTTTCTTTCTTTCTTTCTTTCTTTCTTTCTTTCTGTCTTTCTTTCTTTATTTGTTTCTTTCTTTCTTTCTTTCTTTTCTTTCTTTCTTTCTTCTGGTCTTTCTTTCATTCT